>NC_134353.1:920831260-920853760 GCF_048569485.1 Anomaloglossus baeobatrachus | reverse complement strand
AGACACGTCTAATCTTCTTTGTGTATCTGCAGATGATTGCACCGGGGCAGTGTCTGCAGAGCATCGCACAGCACTCACCATTGTGCCGGTCCCGGGCTGCTCCCTCGTCTTCCTCCATGCTTTGTTCTGCGGGCAGCAGCCGCCATCCGCTGCCTCTCCGGGGCTGATCCTGCAGCCGGGTCCCGGGTGATCAGCTGCTCGGAGCTCTCCCAGGACACACTGGAGTCAGCCTCCCTCCTGGTGTCATTCCCGGGCCGGCCAGCAGGGGGAGCGCCGGCGCAGTGACATCACGGCCGCTGTCAATCACCTGCTCTGTGCCACCTGCTGTAGGTGCCAGTCACCTGGATGCCCAGAGCCGGGGGGTGGGAGGGGTGGATCACTGGATCCTCCTGTGCAGCTGACACTGGTGATACAGAAAATCCTGCAATAATGTGTAAATGTTGCATTAATGTATCAGACCAGAAATAAAAGCAATTCTAATGCACCTATTGGATGAGCCTCATAATCATGTTCGTAGTAAATCCTTATGGAGCCTGGAAGGCAAAAGTTCAAAACATTGCACACACAGCGAATAAAACTGAGCGAGTGGAATGCGATAAAAAAATCGCATTCCACTTGGATCAATGTTACTCTATGGGTTTTTTCTCAGCCCTATTCGGACCGAGAAAACAGTTGTAGCATGCTGCGGGTGGAATCAGATTAGTTTTCTCTCACACCCATACAAGTCTATGGGTGCGAGAGAAACATCGCATTGCTCTCGCATGTCTCCGGAGTGCAGTGCGATAATCACATCAGCTGATAGTGGAGGAGATAGGAAGATTAGTCCCTCCCTCTCCTCTGCAGCTGTGCTCTGATCACAGGAATGCATTGTGACGCCCTGGCAAAACCAGGTAGTCACAAATAGGCCCCCACATAACACCTTACCTCACTAGGAAACACACAGCCAACCAGAAACCCTAGTCACCCCCCCTTAGGGAAAGATAGGCACACCAGTGGACGTAACCAGGTGGTTGGGACACACCCACTCAGGGGTCTAGGCAGCCCGGGGCGGGAAAACAAGCAGTCTAGTTTGTAGTTGAATTTGGAGAGGAGTGTGGGCTGGAGCTAGGTGTAGCTCCAGCAGGAAAGCTCAAGTTGAAAGGTACCAGGGTAGGAGCCCTGGTGCCACTGGCTAGGAGGCAGACGGTGGTCTCCGTCAGCAGGAGATGGAAAGACGGCTCGGCAGAACCAAGGTGGATCAGGACAGGGTTGTAGCCCGCCGGTACCGACACGGGGAACCGACCCGGAAACCGTAGCACAAAGGGGGTACTTGGATCCTAAAGCCAGAACCGGAAACAAGCGGACTGGTTAATTCACCGATTGAGGCCAGGACTAGAGGTTCTGTCCCACCCAAAGTCCCTCATGGAAGACAACAGCCCACCGATAGGGATAGGAGGTCACCGCCAGGTCCCATAGATCCCAGCCAGCGTCTGCAGGCACGGCTCCTTAGGCCACATCCAACTGGGAGCGGACTCCTGAGTTTCATGCTAAGAAGTCCACCTTACACAAACAGTGCAGAGAACAGGATAGAGACCACCAGCCAGGTGGAGGACCCGAATGCAACCGGTCGTGGTACCGGCCACCATCACCTTGGTTTACCAGAGACTTGTGTGGTTCATTAACTGTGAGTACACAAACACTCCCTGCGGTCGCTA
The DNA here is from genome assembly GCF_048569485.1 of Anomaloglossus baeobatrachus. Lineage (NCBI taxonomy): Eukaryota > Metazoa > Chordata > Amphibia > Anura > Aromobatidae > Anomaloglossus > Anomaloglossus baeobatrachus. The sequence continues at coordinate 920,852,066 of NC_134353.1, read as the reverse complement.
TCCCCTGCACAGAGTCACCGGGTCCCGGGGCCACCATCCCTACCCACGGAGGGGTTAACAACTGGCTACACAACATCTCCCCCGGGTATTCCACAACAGCAGCGGTGGTGTCCCACTTCACCACACACCGTGGGTGGCGTCACGAACTTACTACGGCCTAGCCCGTACATCTGCGTCCCCCCATTTATTCGGCGTGCCGCGAGACCCCTGGGTCCGAAGACCCTCGAGCCACCACCCCGGAAGGCTCGGACCCGAGTAGCGCCGGCTGCTGGCACGGGGGCGGCACAGCATCCCAGTGGCATGACACTCGGCTCATATTCACAGCCGAGCGGGAGTCGAGTGTCATGCGATGCAATGCCTGTGTGTCCTGAGCCTTATGCGGGGTTTACACAAGATGAGCTATTGTGCGATGCATCGTCGGGGTCACGGTTTTCGTGACGCACATCCGGCATCGTTCACGACGTCGTCTCGTGTGATACCTCCGAGCGACGCAGAATCGCTCACAAATCATGAGTCGTGTACTCGTCGCTAAGTTTTAAAAATTGTTTATTTAACGTGACGCCGGTTGTTCATCGTACCCAGGGTAGCACACGCCACTCCGTGTGACACCCTGGAAACGATGAACAGCAGCTTACCTTCGTCCCGCGGCATCCGCCGACTATGCGGAAGGAAGGAGGTGGGCGAGATGTTTACATCCCGCTCATCTCCGCCCCTCCGCTTCTATTGGACGGCCGCTGCGTGACGTCGCTGTGATGCCGAACGTCCCTCCCCCTTCAGGAAGAGGATGTTCGCCGCCAACAGCGACGTCGCACCGCAGGTAAGTGCGTGTGACGGGGGTTAACGACTTTGTGCGCCACGGGCAACTAATTGCCCGTGACGCATAAACGACGGGGGCGGGTGCGATCGATCGTGAAATTGCACAATAGATCGTACCGTGTAAAGCCCGCATAACTCTTCTCAACAGTGTAGATTACTGCTGCCGCTCTGCAATCCTCACACATAGCTCTGCTGCATCTGGTGCTCCCAGCTTTGCTTGCCCATCTGCTATCATATATACCATGCTGTCCCGGTCCTCGCTGATCCAAGTGCTGTTTGACAAGTGAATGGTAACAGTAAATAACATGACTATATTCCTGTACCTTTAAAAAATCATACAGTATGTTGTTAAAGGAGTTATCCACAGTGTCAGGGTATGTGCGCACGTTGCTTTTTACCTGCTTTTTACCTGCTTTTTTGCTGCTTTTTCTTCTGCGCTGTTTAATGCCAAAATGGATGTGTTCTTCTATTCAAGCAAAGTCTATGGCAATTTGGGTTTCTTGTTCACACTATGTTGTTCAAAATGCTGCCTTTTTGTGGCAGAACTTTGGTCAAAAACTCAGCTTTGCAGTGCAAAACCCAAATGGCAAAAACAATTGACATGTTGCTTCTTTGAAAAGCTGAGTTTTTGACCAAAGTTCTGCCTCAAAAAGGCAGCATTTTGAACAACATAGTGTGAACAAGAAACCCAAATTCCCATAGACTTTGCTTGAATAGAAGAACACATCCATTTTGGCATTAAACAGCGCAGAAGAAAAAGCAGCAAAAAAGCAGGTAAAAAGCAACGTGCGCACATACCCTTATGCTCTCTGGGCAAGCACTGCATTAATGGCTCCACTGGATCGAAGGTACCATTCACTTGTCTAGGGGAGCAAACTGGACCGGCAAACGAGTCTTCACTACTGCCACCAAAGGGGGCTGCAGGTACACCTGCTGCTAAGCAGCCGGCAGAGGGTACCCCAGCAGCTGGCGCCACGGATACAGTACAGTTACTGGTTATAGCGGCAGCAGCAGGCAGAATAGTGGATCCGTTCGGGATGAATGGATGGATGGTTATGGCAGCAGCAGCCAGTGTGGATACTGGGCAGTCAGCTGGCATAGATGGTAGTAGCAGCAGCAGTGGATAAGGAGTGCACTGAAACAGAGGCACAAATCAGCAACAGCATGTAAAGTAATACTAGCAGCACAAAGGACCTGTAAACTAGCAACGTAACTAACTCGTTGCCCAGGCACCTCCCATAGGGGAAAGGTTCCTTAAATACCTGCAACCTCTCAGCTGAACTGAGAGGCACTTCTGTCGCGGGCGGGGAAGGACGCCGCTGAGCTGCGCTCGCTAACGCTCGGGTCCGGCGCTACTGCGGTGGCTGCTCGGTGGCTCGAGCGGTGGGCTGGATCCGGGGACTCGAGCGGCGCTCCTCGCCCGTGAGTGAAAGGGTGTAGTTTGGTTTGGGGATTTGGTCTGTGACGCCACCCACGGGTTGTGGTGAGGTTGGGCACCACCGCTGCTGGTGACGGGGATCCCGGGAGCGATGCCAGGGAGCAGCTGGGATGTTGTTTTCCCCCTCCGTGGGTAGAGGTTGGTGGTCCCGGGGCCCGGTGAGATGATGGGGAGGCAGGGTTGGATGGGTGCAGGGTCGCCTGGACTGCGCAGCGTGGTGCTGGATCGCACGGTTGTACTCACTCAGCCACAAAGGTACACAAAGTCTCTGGTAAACCAAACGGCTGGATGGACGGGTCCCGCAACCGGCTGCTGTGGCTTCTCCCGGACGGTTGGTGGTGGCTGCCTTTCCCTGCACCTTTGTGTATGTTCAGTCCCGATGGATTCCCATTGGTAACCCGCTCCCCAGCGTGTATATGTGCCGGAGGAGCCCTTTTGCCCGCAGGCTCTGGCCCTTGGAACTCTAGCTGTGGCGGTAGCTGTATTTCCTTTTGCTGGTGGTTGCCTTCAATCTGGTCTTGGCTGTTAGGAAACCCCTTGGGTTTCGGTCACTGACGGATTTGACCTCTAATGGCGACTCCAAGCCTGGTCGGGGTCCGCAGGCCCTGCCTGTGTGTGCTGGCTTCACATCGCTCCTCGGTTCGGTACCGGCGGGCCACCGCCTGTCCACGGTCCTACGGTTCCGCGTTGATTCGCCTCTCCTGCAGACGGCCACCACCGTCTGCCAACCTTGCTCTTAGTGCCCAGGCCACACACCCGGACACGGTCAGTTTACTCCTCCGCTACTACTTCACTCCTTTCACTTGCACTTCCCTAACTGATCTGACTTCCTTTCCCGCCTCCAGGACTGTGAACTCCTCAGTGGGTGGGGCCAACCGCCTGGCTCCACCCCACCTGGATCGATGGACTTAAGTCTATCTTCAACCTTAAACACTATGAACTATTAATGTGACTCATCCTCCAGACTGAATAAATGGAAATTTATTTAAAATGTCGTTCCCATTTTTCACCATTTAAAGATCAGTAACGTCTCCATCCAGTGATTTCCATCATTCCACTAACTTTTCCTTCTTGGTGCTGCAATTTCAACGTTGAGGAGTGTATACGGACACACATGTGTCGCCCTGGGCAAGCCAGGGGACACAGGTCACAACACCACCACACCCCACACTCCAGGTAGGCACATCACAGCTAACCAGAAATCCTTGTTGCCTTCCTCCAGGGGTTGATGATGCACACCAGGGGGTGGGCCAGGCGGTTGGCTCCGCCCACCAAGGAGCTCACAACTCTGGAGGCAGGAAGTAACCAGGCAGATAGCTCAGGGACGAGCTTGAGTGAAGAGGCAGTCTAGTCAGGGAGGAGGAAGTGGAAGGAGTGGAGGAGTAGTCTAGACAGGGCAAAAGTAAACAACTAAGTGAAAGTGAAGGAAGGAAAGTAGTAAAGGAGGAAAAGCAAGCAAAGTAACAGAAGAGAAAGACAGCCTGAAGGGCCCAGCTTGGTGAGGGCCAGAACAGCAAGGTCAGCAACGGCGGTGACTGTCTGGAGGGGGACCGTTTGGAAGTTCCTGGAAGGACCCCGTTGGCTGTGTGCCCGGTGGTCTGGAGCAGTGTTCCGAAGGACAGTCAGCACCAGGGCAGGGGCCTCTCGGACCCCGGCAAGGCTAGGAGTCGCCAGATTTGCCAAATCCGTCAGTGACGGGGACGCAGATCCCCCAACAACCAAGTCCCGATTGAAGGCAACAGCCCAACCCGTATTGGAGAGACACCGCCACCGCCACGGCACAAGTTTCTCAGGGCCAGCGCCTGCGGGAAAAGTGTAGAGCTCCTCCGGCCCAGATTGCAGCCGGGGAGCGGGTAACCGGAGGGAATCCACCGCTACCATCAGTCAATACAGGTGCAAGGAAGAGGGACATCACCGTCACCTACCGGGAGTGCAGGTGCAGCCGTCTGTGGGACCGTCCTACCAGCCGTTGGTTTACCGTACAGACTGTGTCCGTGTGTCAGGCTGAGTGAGTACCATAGTGCCGCAAGGCACAGCGCTGCCCCCGCGTCCCTGCACCCTCCAGGCCCTACACTTCACATCTCATCACCGGGCCCCGGGATCACCAACCCCTACCCACGGAGGGGCAACACAACACCTGGCTGCTCCGCAACACCATCCCCGGGACCCCCACACTGAGCAGCGGTGGTGCAATCACCACAACCGTGGGTGGCGTCACGAACTATAACAATCCCCACACCCAACAAACACCCCCTTTCACTCACGGGCGAGGAGTGTCGCTCGAGAAACCCCGGGATCCGGCCCACGGCTCGAGCCACCAGGAGCAGCTGCCGGACCCGAGCAGAAGGGGTGAGCGCGGTGTGCTGACACCCTCCTCCCCGCCCGCGACAACTTGGCGTCACGAACAGGATCTTACCGCTCTGCCGTCAGGTAGAGGTGCGCCTTGTTACCGCCGGAGGCATCCGGCAGAAAAATTTCAGAAGCCGCCATCTTTGGCGCGAAAAGTTCCCGCTCGAGCGTCTTCTCGAGCAGTAGAGGCGCGAAGGCCAAAACCCCGCCCCGAGAGAGGAGGGGCCGGAAAGAGCTAAGGGGGACGCGATGGCGGCTGGACGCATGTAGCTGCGGCTATAAATGCAGGGACGCCAGGACCTTGCAAAAATACCGTTCCTGGAAGCAACCAGTGAAGACACCATGTGGATGCCGTCCCGCGACACCGTACCCCCCGCGCCTGGAACCGCGGCGTGGGTGGAGATCCGGACCGCGCAGCTCTATCAACGGCTGCAGGTCAAGATGCAGCTCCTCATGGAGGAGTGGGAGGCCGACATGGCGGACGTTGTAGCCACCGTGCGGAGACGCGAGGAGGAAGCGTAGAAAGGGAGGGTGAGTGACCCACGTCCCGATGCCCTTGAGGGGCCGGTCATCGCGGCTGTGGGGCCCGGTCCAAGCCCTCTCCCTTCGCTGCCTCCCTCGTCACCCGTCCCGGAGGCCGTGACCCCGCCACTAGGCCTGCTACCACCGCAACCGGTAGCAGTACCCAGCGTCCCCGCCCAAGCGGGCCAACCTGTAGCCGGAGCCCGCAGCCAGTCAGCGGTGTTGCCGTGGAAGACTCCGAAGCCCGAACCGGAGGCATCCCCTGAGAAACTCCCCGAGCCGGAGCCGAAGACCCGTTCCGAGCCGAAGGCCCGGCTGCGGAAAGCCCCTGTGCCCATCCCCCACACCTCGGCTGAGGTGGCGCCGGGTTGTTGCTGCAAGGCAGCGCCCAAGGCCATGACACCGCGGGATACGCTACCCACCTTCCTGACAGTGGGTAACGTGCTGGATGTCCCGCGGGGCTCAACCCGTGCGCCGGAGCAGGTAGCAGCGCCATACTGGGACAGGGAGCCGACAAAGCTGGGCCTGGAGATCGCGGAGAGGGAGAGAAGGAGAGCCGAGCTGGTGGCCCGAGCCATTCGGGAAAAAGAAAACCTGCGGCAAGCGACCTTCCGTGTCCGGGGCCCGTTCTACGAGGGGCAGGTGAGGCGATTTGATATCCGCCGGGGCTACGGATTCATATACGAACCGGGCCTGGAGGCCGAGGTGTTTGTGGCCCGGCGGGACGTGCATGCCCATCTGCCCGAGGAGCATCCTGGCTGCAATCTTATACCGGGGGACATGGTGCGTTACACCCGGCACTGCGGAGAGAGGGGGTGGTTTGCCCTGGATGTAAAGCTGAAGGGCAGCCCGGAGAGCAAGGTGAGCTCTGCATCCCCTCCCTCGGATGAAGCAGAAAAAGGACCGGAGTAGGGCAGCGGGTGCCCGCTGCACCGTCCCCGTTGGGACCATCACTGAAGTTGTACGTTTGTTTGAAAAAGTTTGAAAATGATAAGGAAAATGAAAATGACCGAGTTTGTCACCTGATTGTCTGCAGTGATTAGAACCGGCAGGAGCCGGCACCGTTGTCCCCGTGGGGACTGTTTAAAGTTTATTTGCATGGGAACTATCCATGGACAAGCCCGTGAACTTGCAGGGCACCACAAACGTTAAGTGGCTTGTAAATATGTTGGGTACCGTTACCGTTTCCGCAATACCGCCTCCGGAGAGGCAGGTTGGAGGGAGGGCCCTGAGCAGAGCAGGCCAGGGCCCAGCCACCAAAGGAACCGGTGGCCACCCTCTGGAGGGGAAGGACAGATCCCGCTCGGGTAACTTGTGCTGGACTGTGGGTCAAGGGGTGCTGCCTGGGCTTTAGGGGCAGCATCAGGGCCAGGTTGCTTGGGTGGGAGAGAGCGGAAACCGTGACCGTATACCGTTGCAACGTTAAAGTAAATATGCCTCCCGTCTTGGGAAGAGTTTATGATTAAAAATGTATTTATGTTTGTTTAACCCTGTTATCCCCTTTTTACAGAAAAATAAAACCGGTGTAGGACGGCAGCCCGCGGACGGTCTGCATTTTGCTAAGGGGGAATGTGTCGCCCTGGGCAAGCCAGGGGACACAGGTCACAACACCACCACACCCCTCACTCCAGGTAGGCACATCACAGCTAACCAGAAATCCTTGTTGCCTTCCTCCAGGGGTTGATGATGCACACCAGGGGGTGGGCCAGGCGGTTGGCTCCGCCCACCAAGGAGCTCACAACTCTGGAGGCAGGAAGTAACCAGGCAGATAGCTCAGGGACGAGCTTGAGTGAAGAGGCAGTCTAGTCAGGGAGGAGGAAGTGGAAGGAGTGGAGGAGTAGTCTAGACAGGGCAAAAGTAAACAACTAAGTGAAAGTGAAGGAAGGAAAGTAGTAAAGGAGGAAAAGCAAGCAAAGTAACAGAAGAGAAAGACAGCCTGAAGGGCCCAGCTTGGTGAGGGCCAGAACAGCAAGGTCAGCAACGGCGGTGACTGTCTGGAGGGGGACCGTTTGGAAGTTCCTGGAAGGACCCCGTTGGCTGTGTGCCCGGTGGTCTGGAGCAGTGTTCCGAAGGACAGTCAGCACCAGGGCAGGGGCCTCTCGGACCCCGGCAAGGCTAGGAGTCGCCAGATTTGCCAAATCCGTCAGTGACGGGGACGCAGATCCCCCAACAACCAAGTCCCGATTGAAGGCAACAGCCCAACCCGTATTGGAGAGACACCGCCACCGCCACGGCACAAGTTTCTCAGGGCCAGCGCCTGCGGGCAAAGTGTAGAGCTCCTCCGGCCCAGATTGCAGCCGGGGAGCGGGTAACCGGAGGGAATCCACCGCTACCATCAGTCAACACAGGTGCAAGGAAGAGGGACATCACCGTCACCTACCGGGAGTGCAGGTGCAGCCGTCTGTGGGACCGTCCTACCAGCCGTTGGTTTACCGTACAGACTGTGTCCGTGTGTCAGGCTGAGTGAGTACCATAGTGCCGCAAGGCACAGCGCTGCCCCCGCGTCCCTGCGCCCTCCAGGCCCTACACTTCACATCTCATCACCGGGCCCCGGGATCACCAACCCCTACCCACGGAGGGGCAACACAACACCTGGCTGCTCCGCAACACCATCCCCGGGACCCCCACACTGAGCAGCGGTGGTGCAATCACCACAACCGTGGGTGGCGTCACGAATTATAACAATCCCCACACCCAACAAACACCCCCTTTCACTCACGGGCGAGGAGTGTCGCTCGAGAAACCCCGGGATCCGGCCCACGGCTCGAGCCACCAGGAGCAGCTGCTGGACCCGAGCAGAAGGGGTGAGCGCGGTGTGCTGACACCCTCCTCCCCACCCGCGACACACACATACGCTGTATATACTGTGAGTATGTAAGGTAAATATTTCTGTAGTAAATGCATTGCGCTCGTCACGTGGTTTGCTGTATAATTTCACCTTCCAAAGATTTATCTGGATCATGTCACAATTCATTAAGCAGTTACTAGATACTTTTTTTTTGCTTAGCCAAATTGCTTTGCAGTATGTCTGCACAGAGCTGGCACAGGGTAAGGTTTGGATTTGATCCTATTATTATTACGCAGTATTTAACTCTTTTTCTGCCAATAGTTGCAATGAATCCACGGTCCTAAAACATGTGGGGGAAAAAAAGCCATAAAGGACCCTACCACCAAGATGGACTTTTTTTTAAAGGGTCTGTGGGTATCAAACTGATTCCAGTACTCACAAGTTATGAGGAACTTTAGTAAATGCCCATCCTCCCTGCCTTGAGGTCTGTGTGCTTGCATCATATGCAGTCCTCTATTTTTGGGAATAAAGATGACACTATACACTGATTTAAAGACAAAAGGCAGACAATGTCCAACTTGGCAAAAGCCATGTGATTCCAGGAAGAGTGGCCGCATGCCACTTGAGCTCTCTTGGCACTGCTCATAGGCAACATTGAGTAGAGATGAGTTCCTAAAGATGTTCATTGGCACTCATGCATAAGAGTGTATATGTCACACAGAGTTTTGCTCAAACGTCGCCAACTGTCATGGCGGCGTTGGGCTCTATTCAGATCGCAGATCCTTACACTCCACCCAATGGTTTCTCTGCTGTCTGGGATCAACATAGGTAGACTCAGGCGTCGACCTGCTGTGTGCTGATTCATAGGCAGGCTAACAAGAGTTAATCTCTGCTGGTCTTCTTCCTCCTTTAATCACATGTTGTGGAGAGGCCTATCACATCTGCTCTCATTCTATTTATGCTGGTTGAATCCTTCCACCCATGCCAGCTATAGTTTGTTCGTTGTTCGTCTGTGGGATATGGTGTACCAGATTTTCTGGAGAAAGTTGTGCTTATTGCTTGGTGTGGTATTCCAGACTATTTGTTGATTGTAGTTCTTGTTGCTTTGTGCGGTTGTTTAGTTTATCCCTGTTGTTGTGTAGCTTCCCACTTGCTTTTGTGTTTCCTCCTGAATCTTCTATTGTTTTAACCTTTGTGTGTGTGTGAGCGGTGTGACAGAGTTTTGGTTTCCCATTGCCTGTCTTTATCTGTGGGTTTCATGATACTTCTTCCCTGCGCCTACCTGTGGGGAGGGGGAATCAGATCAGGACTGGTCAGGAGTAGGGTGAGGAAGGAGACTAAGGCATCTCCACTGACAGGAGTATCCTATAGATTAGGGATAGCATAGGGTCTCCTAGCTTGAGGGACAACTTAGGAGCTCCGGTTCTCCTCTATCCCATAGTTATCATGACAGCATAATGGCTTCATAGAACCTTATGACTGAATAATCATATCCCTGGTAATAAGGGATTGAGTCTCAGCAGAGATGGGAATAATCATGTCCTTGCTGCGAGGGGGTCCTCAGACTAGGGCATTTTCTTTGCCCCCACAAGCCTTAGAACAGTCATCTGTCGATGCCTTTTTTGATGCCTTAGGATTAATCTATGACAAATTTGACAGAATCCAAGTCATGGAGGCAAAGATCATGAAACAGACACAGGGGGGCCACACCACTGAGAGCTATTGTACGGAGTTCCGGCAGTGGTCCACAGAAGTTCTGTGGAATGAAGCAGCTCTGAGGTGTCAGTTTCACCATGGCCTTTCAGATACACTTAAGGACATTCTGGTTCTGCATACTCCACCCTGTTCCATGGGAGAGGTCATGACCCAGGCATTTGATCGTATCGCCAATTTGGGAAAGGTGCGATGAGTGACAGGGGGTTTCGACTATTTTTATCGAATTGATCCACCTATACCTATCAGCTCTTGGACCATTGCGAGGAGATATTGGCTCAATCTTGGGCTTTGCCTGTACCGTGGTCGCCCTGGGCATTTTCTCAAGGACTGCCCAATATGCCATCAAGCAAGCAAGCCGTTGGGAAATATCTAAGTCTGGGTGATTTTCGAGGAGATCACCCAGACTCCCATGTACGGTATGTACCTTTTTACTTCTCCGATAAAGTACTGCTGAATGTAGAACTACTTTTCCAACATCAGTCATTATCTGCATTTGCTTTCACTGACTGACTGACGTCTGCAACCAACTTCATCAATTCAAGACTGGTTCTGAGATTAGGATTAGGGGCCCTTAGGTTGGAAGGACCCTTTCAAATTGCTGCCACTGACAGGGCACCATTATTTCAGAACCTTGTCCACCTGGTAACAGTGGAATTCACAATTAAAATGGGAACACTTCACTCAGTCCAAATCCTGCTATTTCTTGCATAAATCACCTGCGGGGTTTGTATTGGGATTTCCATGGCTACGTTTTATATTGGAAATTTATCGTAGTCTATCTGGATGACATTCTAATTTTTTCGCCTGTTCTGGATTCACATTATGAACTTGTCCGTTTTGTTTTACAAGACCTTAGAGAAGTTTTTTGTTTGCTTAATTGGAGAAATATACTTATTTTGTGTAAGAAATATCATTCCTGACATTTATTGTATTGGCTGAAGGTCTTACGATGGATCCTGAGAAGTTACAGGCCATAACTGATTCGTTTCAGCCTCGGAACCTTAAAGCATTGTAATGGTTTCTAGGATTTGCCAATTGCTGCAGAAAATTTATTAGGGTTTTTTCTCAAATTGCCAAACCTCTTAATGATCCCACATGTAAGGGGGCAGATCTTAGAGTTTTGTCGCTGGATGCTGTTAGGGACTTTAATAAATTGAGAGTTTTATGTCTGCTCCAATTTTAATCCAACCAAATCTCCAGAAGCCGTTCATTGTGGAGGTGGATTCTTCTAAAATCGTAGTAGGAACTATATTGTCTTAAGGTACCAAATGCTGACTAACTAGTAGAGAAAGATATTTTCATCTGGTCACGGGGTCCTTCTCCGACATCACACAATCAACAGAGCGAGAGATGAGTGAACAATCCAAAGAACATTTATTCCAAGCAAATCAGAAAGTCCAAAAAATAATCCACCACACAGAGGGTAAAGTAATCCAGTAATGGCATAAATGTCCCTGGAGGTTAGTCACAATCCTCCATCAGTCCTTTTCCAAGGAAATCTGGGTTTCTCACAGGCTCTCTGGGGTGTCAACGTCTTCCTCAGAGGATCAATCTTACTCCTTCTCTCTTGTCTTTCCTAGCCAGAATAAATGATCCCCCCAAGTAAGCAGAAAGTTTAGGTGGATCCCAGGCTCCCCTCCCTCAGACTTAGGGACAAAAGCCTGGCAGGGGGGGTGATTAACTGCAAAAAGGACAATGTACACACAAGGAATACACAGAATGGACAGAGCACCACACCTAAAATACGAACCCCCCCATATTCCACCATCACACATCTGCTGAGAGAAATTGTGGTGTTGGGAATCTCGAGTTGCTCTCTGTCAAATTAGCTTTTGAAGAATGGAGACAAGTACTGGAGGGAGCTGTTCATCAAGTCACACTTTTGAAGAATCATAAACATTTAGCTTATGTGGAATTAGCCAAATGGTTGACCCTAAGACAAGACAGATGGTCCTTATTTTGCATCAGATTTAATTTTTCTATCACATTCAGGCCAGGGTTCAAAAATGTTTAGGCTGATGCTTGATTTAGTTTATCCTTCAGAACCTCCATCCTCCATTGTTCTTCAAGGCATTGTGGTTTCTATAGTATCCTCAGAGTTGGAAACAAAGATCCATTAAGTTCAGTCGTTGACTCCTGCTGCTACTCCAGGGCCCAAATTATTTGTTCCTGTGTACCTGAGACTATGTCTGTTGCAGGAATTTCATGATTCCACCTTGAGTGGTCCCCCTGGTGTCACAGCTAGACAAAAAGCTACTGCTAGACTCTTTTAGTGGCCATCAATGTGTCGCGGGCGGGGAGGACGCCGCCGCTGGTGCGCTCTCGCTAACGCTCGGGTCCGGCGCTGCTGCGGCTGCTGCTGCTCGGTGGCTCGAGCGGTGGGCCGGATCTGTGGACTCGAGCGGCGCTCCTCGCCCGTGAGTGAAAGGGGTGGTTGGTTTGGGGGATTTAGTCCGTGATGCCACCCACGTGTCGTGGTGAAGATGGGCACCACCGCTGCTGGTGACAGGGATCCCGGGAGCGATGGTAGGGAGCAGCTGATATGTTGTTTTCCCCCTCCGTGGGTAGGGGTCGGTGGTCCCGGGGCCCGATGATGTGACGGGGAGGCTGGGTTGGTGAGGTGCAGGGTTGCAGGGACAGCGCGGCGCGGTGCCGGATGGCACGGGTGTACTCACTCAGTAAGAAACGTACAAAGTCTCTGGTAAATCAAACGGCTGGATGGACGGGTCCCGCAGCCGGCTGCTGTGTCTCTCCCCAGACAGGTGATGGCTGCTGTCTTTTCCTGCACCTTGATGTTCTCGTTTGACTACTATGGATCCCCAATGGTAGTCCGCTCCCCGGTGTAGGGGTACCGGAGGAGCCCGTTTGCCCGCAGGCGCTGGCCCTTGGGTCTCTAGCCTTAGGCGGTAGCTGTATACCCTCGCGGTGTGGGCGGTTGCCTTCAATCGGGACTTTTGCTGTTAGGAAACCCCTGGGGTTCCGGTCACATTCGGATTTGACTATTGTCGGCGGCTCCAAGCCTGGTCAGGGTTCGATGGCCCTGTGTGTGCTGGCTTCGCTTCGCTCCCCGGTCGGTACCGGCGGGCCAACACCCGACCCTGGTCCTATGGTTCCGCATTGCTCCACCACTCCTGCAGACGGCCACCACTGTCTGCTAACCTTGCTGTCAGTGCCTGGGCCACAAACCCAGACATCCAAGTGCTCACTCCTCTCACTTCAAACTCCAAACTCTCTGTCACTTTTCCCGCCTCCAGGCCTGTGAACTCCTCGGTGGGTGGGGCCAACCGCTTGGCTCTGCCCCACCTGGTGTGGACATCAGACACTGGAGGGAGGCAACAAGGGTTTTTGTTTGGCTGGTGTCCCTGTCTAATGGGGGTGGGGGTGTTTGTGTGTTATTTGTGACGACCTGGCTAGTCCAGGGCGCCACAAATGCTTAATGATAATAAAGAATTAGCCGATTGTGAAATTTGCACACTCGCTAAAGTCTGTTATATCTGGCTGGCCGGGGAATAGACTCCATTGCCAATTCCAGAAATACCATGGATTCATTTGTCTATGGATTTCATCACCGATTTGCCTTTGTTTGTTGGGAAAACTGTGAATTGGGTGGTGGTTGATCGATTCAGTTAACAGGCTCATTTTGTTCAGTGGTCAGTGTTATCGAATGCTGAGACACTTTCCAGGTTGTTTATCAATCATGTGGTGAGACTGCATAGAATCCCTCTACACATTGTATCTGATAGGAGGTACAATTTGTCTCCAAATTCTGGAGAGCATTTTGTTTGAAATTGGGGATTTTCCTCTGTTTATCACTCTAAAACCAACGGTTAGACAGGAAAGGACCAATCAATCATTGGAATAAATTTGAAAGTGTTTCAATGCAGCTGTCATGATTCATGCCGGTCTCAGCCGCTGCTGAGCTTTTGCTTTTTTTCCCATTCCAGGGTTTCTGTTCATGGGAGGGGTTAATCTCTTTCTGCCTCATTCTGGAGGGCAGGCCGCTATATCCTGGCGCTGCTCCTCCGTAACATCGCCGGTAATAGTCCTGCTCTGCAGCACGTGAGCCTGGCTTCTGCGAGTGTTCCCTGATCCATCTTATCATCCAGCTACCATCCTGACCTGTACCCTTCCAGTTCTGCTTGTCTGCCTCAGACCCCTTTTCACTTCCCGGTCCCATGCCATTTCTCTCCCGTTTTGAATCTCCCTGACCGTTTGTTCACCTAGCCTCTCCTGACCTCCCATCCCCATCCCTTTGTGTTTCTCTGATCTCCTGGCTTCTGACCTTGCTTTGTTTGTATCCGTCTTCGGCTCTGTTTCTCCTTCCTGATTTCGACGTTACTTCCTGGTTCTGACCTTCGGCTTGTATCTGACTACGATTTGCATCTCCCTCTGGTCTCTAATTGACATCCTGGTAATTGACTCGGCTGGCTGACTTCTCTTTTGTTTTTGCACTCTCCAGGGGATATTATGCTTACTGCACCTTGTGCCAGTTTCTCCACTAGAGCGGCTCAGGAAAAGAGTGGTCTTCATGTTTACCTCTTGCTGAGTTCGCCTTTAACAGTCAGGTCAATCAGTCCTCTGGAACCTTGCCTTTTTTTTTGCAATTATGGTTTTCATCCTCATTTTGGCTAATTCTTTAGGATGAGTCCTGCAATAGAAGTTGCCATACAGAAACTTGGGGATGAATGAAACCAAGGGACCCGTGGAAGCACTTAAACTCAGTGCGAAACGGTCGTCGTCCGGCGCACCTGCACTCCTCCCTCTCCACCTATGTAACTTTCATATGATTGCACATTAAAAACTGCAGAACCCCACTGTGAAGTGCCGCCTTCCTTCCTTCTTTGGATTCATATGACTTCTCCTGCAACATTGGCTGAGCAACACCGTGGACTGCTGGAAGTCCGTTATTCAGTAGAACTACGATCTGTGAGTACCTACCTGTGGCTGCAGTGCCCGGCTGTCTCCATTTATCAGAAACTTGGGAATGTCTGGGGGGATGCTTGGAAGAATATTGGGATGGCTCAGGATCGTTAAAAAGAGAAGACTGATAGGAAACATTTGGTGAGTCCCATCTTCAATGTAGGTGATAAGGTGTGATTATTATCCATAAATATTAAGCTAAAAATTCCATCAGCGAAATTGGGCCCTAAATTTATTGGTCCGTATGAGATTCTGGAGGTTGTTAATTCGGCAACCTTTAGATTAAGGGGCACTTTGCACACTACGACATCGCAAGCCAATGCTGCGATGCCGTGCGCGATAGTCCCCGCCCCCGTCGCAGCTGCGATATCATGGTGATAGCTGCCGTAGCGAACATTATCGCTACGGCAGCTTCACATTCACTCACCTGTCCTGCGACATCGCTCTGGCCGGCGAACCGCCTTCTTAAGGGGGCGGGTCGTGCGGTGTCATAGCGACATCACACGGCAGGCGGCCAATAGAAGCGGAGGGCGGAGATGAGCGGGACGTAAACATCCCGCCCACCTCCTTCCTTCCGCATAGGCGGCGTGAGCCGCAGGATGCAGGTAGGAGATGTTCCTCGCTCCTGCGGCTTCACACACAGCGATGGGTGCTGCCGCAGGAATGAGGAACAACATTGTAACATTGGTATTTCCCAATTAATGGAAATGACAGACGCTACACCAATGATACGATTACGACTCTTTTGCGCTCGTTAATCGTATCATAAAGGATTTACACACTACGATATGGACTGCGACGCCAGCTGTGCGTCACTTTCGATTTGACCCCACCGACATCGCACCTGCAATGTCGTAGTGTGCAAAGTGCCCCTAAGACTTCCTACATTTTAATTCCAACAGTGTTCCAGAAATCCCTGTTGAAAAAGTTTGCCCTGTCGGTGTTGTCTCTGTCTCCTTCTGTTTCTGTCAATAGAGGTTTGGAGTACGAGGTGCAGAGGATCATGGATTCTTGAAGGGTCCAAAATTCTCTCCAATATCTCTTTCATTGGACGGGATATGTCATGGTGTCTCATGTTTGGACTGATTACCTTGCTATTTAGCTTCCTCTCTGCTTTCAATTACTGCCAGTTGTAGCTTTAGCTCGGTGGTGTCTGCATGCCTGATGTTCCTGTCGCGGGCGGAGGAGGGGACGCTGCGCTCTCCCACTGCTCGGGTCTGGCTGCTGCTGCCGTTGCTCGGTGGCTCGAGCGATGGGCCAGATCCCGGGGACTCGAGCGGCGCTCCTCGCCCGTGAGTGAAAAGGGGTGGTTTGGTTTGGGGATATTGTCCGTGACGCCACCCACGGTTGTGGTGATTTTTGGTGACACCACCGTTGCTCTGGATGGGGATCCCGGGGACGATGACAGGGAGCAGCTTTGATGGTTTATTCTTCCCTCCGTGGGTAGGGGGGTTGGTTGTCCCGGGGCCCGGTGATGGGGTAGGGATTGATGGCAGGCGGGTTGCGGGGCCTGGCGAGGTGCAGGGTCGCAGGGGCAGTGCTGTGCCGCATGGCACGGAGGTACTCACTCAGCCCAATGATGATGACACAGTTCACGGTAAAACAAGCGGCTGGATGGACGGGTCCCTCGGACGGCTGCGGTGTTGTTGTTCCCTGCAGGTTAGCGATGACTGTCTTTTCCCTGCACCTACTCGGTTTGTACGGTTGTCGATGGGTTCCCACCGGTAACCCGCTCCCCGACTTGGATATGGGCCGGAGGAGCCCCTTTTGCCCGCAGGCGCTGGCCCTGAGAAACGGTTGCCTTGGCGGTGGCGGTGTCTCTCTCTTTGGGTTGGACTGTTGCCTTCTATCGGGACTTGACTGTTTGGAAACCCGGAGGTCCCCTTCACTAATGGATTCGGCAACTTCACGGCGACTCCTAGCCTTGCCGGGGTCCGAAAGGCCCCTGCCACTGGTGCTGGCTTCTCTTTGTGTACCGGTCCGGTACCGCCGGGCCACCACCCATCCACGGTCCTTACGGTAGACTCCAATCGGCCACTCCTGCAGACGGACCCGTCTTGCCCGGGCCACACACCCGGACGCTCTTCAGACTGTTTGTTTGCTCTAGTACCACTTCACTTCCTCACTCCTCCAACTCCTGAACTAATCTCCCTCTTTTCCCTCCTCCAGGACTGTGAACTCCTCGGTGGGTGGAGACCACCCGCCTGGCTCCACCCCCTGGTGTGGACATCAGCCCCTGGAGGAAGGCAACAAGGGTTTTGTGTCTGACCTTGATGTGCCTGCAGGGAGTGTGGGGTGTGTTGTTCTCTGTGGCCCCTGGCTTGTCCAGGGCGACACATTCCCCCTTAGTTTAATGCAGACCGTCCTCGGGCTGCCCGTCCAACACTGGTTTTATTTTCACCAACTGGAAAATATAAAAAAAGGTAAAACGGTGACAGACATACAAGTATAATAACTTCTTCCCACAACGGGAGGTACTCTTACTTAAAACGTTACGGTAAAGGTTACGGCTTCCGCTCTCACCCACCCAAGCAACCTGGCCCTGATGCTGCCCCTAAGCAAACAGGCAGCACCCCTTGACCCCAGTCCTGCACAAGCTGCCCGAGCGGGTTCTGTCCTTTCCAGGGGACCCACGTCCATGGGGAGCCCCTGGAACCCCCAGAAGGTAGCCACCGGTTCCGGTGGTGGCTGGGCCCCAGCCTGCTCCACTGCAGGCCCTCCCTTCAATCTGCCTCTCCGGAGGCGGTCACGGTGGAAGCTGCAACAACATTTTTATTTACAAGCCACTAAGTTTGTGGTTGCCCTGCAAGTTCTCGGGCCTGTTCATAGAAGTTTCTATGTGGACTTGTAAAGAGGGTCCCAACGGGGACCAGCTGCCGGCTACAACCGGTTCTAAATCACAATTGCCAATCAGGTGACTTTCTCACAGTAATCATTGACTTATCATTTTTATAAACTTTCAAAAACTTTTGCAAACTTTAAAACACTGGTGGTCCCAACGGGGACGGTGCAACGGCACTCCGCTGCCCTCACTCTGACTCTTCTGTGTCTGCTGGGGGAGAGGGTGCGGTGGAAACCCGGGCTTCATTGCTGCCCCTCAGCTTGGCGACCAACGCAAACCACCCCCTCTCCCCGCAGTGCCGGGTGTACTGCACTAGATCTCCCGGCATCAGGTTACGGCCTGGGTGCTCTTCTGGCAGGTGAGCATTAACATCCCGCCGGGCTATGAACACTTCGGCCTCCAGGCCCGGTTCATAAATGAATCCATAGCCCCGGCGGACATCAAACCGACTCACCTGCCCCTCATACAGCGGGCCCCGGACACGGAAGGTCGCTTGTCTCAGGCTCTCCTTCTCCCGGATTGTACGGGCCACCATCTCTGCCTTCTTCCTTTCCCTCTCTTCGATCTCCGGGCCCAACGTTACTGGCTCCCTATCCCAATATGGCGCTGCTGCAAGCTCCGGCGCACGGGTCAGGCCCCGCGAGACCTTTTGGACACTGCCCACTGCTGGTGATCTGGGCGGAAGGTCCCGCGGTGACTTGGCCTTGGACGCCGCCTTGCAGCGGCAACCCGGCGCAACTTCAGCCGAGGTGTGGGGGATGGGCACAGGGACTTTCCTCTGCTGGGCCTTCGGCACGGAGCAGGCTGTCGGCTCCGGCTCGGGGAATCTCTCGGGGGGTGCCTCTGGTTCAGGCTTCGGGGCTTTCCATGGGAGCACCTCCGGTCGGCTACGGGCTCCGGCTACAGGTCGGTCCGCCTGGGCGGACATGCTGGGTATCGCTACCGGTTGCGGGGGGTAGCGGGCCTAGTGGCGGGGTCACGGCAGCCGGGACGGGTAGCGAGGGAGGCAGTAGGGCGAGGGGGTTCAGACCGGGTCCCGCAGCCGCGATGACCGACCCACTAGGGGTATCGGGGCGTGGGTCACTCACCCTCCCTTCCGCAACTTCCTCCTCACGTCTCCGCACGGTCGCTATGACCTCCGCCATGTCGCCATGTATGGACTATTGAACAGTGAAGATCGGCGGCCACGTGGGATTGTGTTGTCTAGGCCACGATGCTGGATTTAAGTAACTCATGTTGTTGAATTTTCCTTAGCGTTGGATTGCTGGGTGGCGCCCCTGGATCTGTTTCCATTGTGTGGACTCATTGTGGACTCTAAAGAACCATTTGGATATTGGATGTTCTATGCTCCCTGACTCAATGAATCTCGCTGGATTGTTCCTCAGCCTGGTGTCCCTGCTTGCTCTGTCACATACCCCGTCACACCCACCATGGAATTTTCTTATGGAAGCATATCTATAGGGCCCCTTTGTGAATGTAACCTTCACACCTCCTTTGCCTTCATCACTTGTAAATATAACTACTTGTGATCAATAATGTTATATGTACTCAAATGGCTGTGTACCAAACGTAAAGTCTAGAAATTGGTAGGAAACTTAACAAAACATGAATACACCTACTGTATAATATGTGTGTGTGGTTACAGCTGTGGAGGACACCTCACATAGCAATGAGAATTTTTCCATTTACTGTCTATTTTTTTCCTGTGTACCTGGACTTTGTATAGTAATAATTCTGATAATTTCACAGGCAAAGGAAAGTCCAACCTCGAGGTATTTCACTACAAACGGGAAATAGTTGAAATAGTTTGAACAGTTGACATTCTTTTGATAAGAAGCTCTGCAAATTATTCTCTGCTGACTACAAGAGGTTAAAGTTAGTATAAAAAAAACATAATTTTAGGTTCTGGTGACTATAGTCCAGCACGCAGCATTATTCTTGTTGTAAAATGGCCGAACTACATTATGAGTTAAGAGAATCCTTTGGGAACCAATGGTCTCTCTCATATGGTAGATCCAAAACCATACACAATTGTCATGCGATGTTCAGCTTTTCACACACCTGCTGACATTGCGTCTTCAGACACTGTTCACACCACAGAGTCTGAAGTCTGAAAAGCAACCTGAGGCTTCTGGAGTGTTCAGCCAGAGTCGGGCATCGGCTGGTTCAGGTTCTCTGGTCTTCAGCTCTGCAGGAGTTAATTCCTGCAGACTTGTGAGCGGAACCTAAGAGCGCAGTTTGCTAATTGTTATATGCAGCTGTCTCCTCCCTATTTAAAGCTTGGCTTCCTTCCAGTAGGCGCCGATTATAGCTTCAGAATAAGCTCCAGCAATCCTGGTCTTGGTGGTTATCCTGTTTATGGTGATCCGTGTTGTTCTTTTGAGTGGTCTGAGCATTCCCCTGTTGTACGTCACTTCCTCCTCTTTTGCGTTGCTCCCCTGTACACATATTATCTCTCCTGTGTTTTGAGTGCTGAGTGTACAAGTTTTCGTTCTCTCTTGTACATGTCTTTTCGTGGGGTTTTGTCATTGTGTTTTCTGGCCCGCCCCCTAGGGCGTCGGAGTAAAATCAAGGATCAGAGAGGAGTTAGGGTCCTGCTGAGGGCTCAGATGCAGAGAAAACCTCGCATCACCTCTTGTGGGTGCTCAGGAGAAAAATAAGTCAGACAATATGGGAACCCTGGCACACTCACAATCACCCTTTGAGACACAGAAAGTCAGAAAACATAAGGCTGATGTCAAAATCCTTTTCTTTTTATTTTGTAGTGAAAAAAGTGCCAAAAAGTGCTGTACAATAGTCCGCCAATCTCAACGTTTCGGCCAATATGGCCTTCTTCAGGTCGGACAGGCTGAATATAATATATACAAAGAAACAAAACAAAAATACAGGAAATCCATCAGTATAGAAAATTGAGACAGACAAAAGTATCTTAACAAGTATATTGGAGTTACAGGAAAAAATGGGAGATAATGATATAGAGTCATGGATACATAGACTCAACAAATGTGTCAACATCAATATTTCGAATAGGAGAATAAAATGGAAAATTAATGTGGGTAACCCCATGCATTCATATTGGTTTGTGCGCACTTGTGTGATGCCAATATTGTGTGACATGCATGGTAAAGAGGCTCACCTTAAGAATGGAAGGACGAAAAAATGGGGATGAATATGTGCAGGACACTGTTGTTCAACCTATGATATGTTGAAAATGAGTCAAATAATTGAAAATAATCGTATAACGGTATCGTTTGTCAGAGATTACTATGTAGTCATACCAATGCTGGGAAGTCGTATGAATCAAGGAATACAAGGTGGTCAGTTTCAAAATACACTATACGTGGAGAATAGCACTGGGGAAAGATAATAGATGTAAGGATTGAGGGAGACCAAAGTTATGTGTGGTATAACATAC
>NC_134353.1:920103773-920137413 GCF_048569485.1 Anomaloglossus baeobatrachus | reverse complement strand
AGTTTTTTGTGTTCTAAAGTTGTATCCAATAAATATATTTTATGTTCTATCCAAATATCTTGATTATTGTATCATAAAAATTATTAAATGTCTAATGTTCACATACACATATTCATGTACTACAATTAATTTTTCACCTAACTATAAGCAATATATGTAGGAGTCGGAGTCGGAGCCGGAGTCGGAGTCGGTGCAAGAGAATTTGAGGAGTCGGAGTCGGAGTCGAAGGTTTGGCTTACCGACTCCACAGCCCTGTGTGACACTATATGTACGTGTGTGTGACACTATATGTACGTGTGTGTGACACTATATGTACGTGTGTGTGACACTATATGTACGTGTGTGTGACACTATATGTACGTGTGTGTGACACTATATGTACGTGTGTGTGACACTATATGTACGTGTGTGTGACACTATATGTACGTGTGTGTGACACTATATGTACGTGTGTGACACTATGTACGTGTGTGTGTGTGACACTATATGTACGTGTGTGTGTGTGTGTGTGTGTGACACTATATGTACGTGTGTGTGTGTGTGACACTATATGTACGTGTGTGTGTGACACTATATGTACGTGTGTGTGTGACACTATATGTACGTGTGTGTGTGTGACACTATATGTACGTGTATGTGTGTGTGTGACACTATATGTACGTGTATGTGTGTGTGTGACACTATATGTACGTGTATGTGTGTGTGACACTATATGTACGTGTGTGTGTGTGACTATATGTACGTGTGTGTGACTATATGTACGTGTGTGACTATATGTACGTGTGTGTGTATGTGACTATGTACGTGTGTGTGACACTATATGTACGTGTGTGTGTGTGACACTATATGTACGTGTGTGTGACACTATATGTACGTGTGTGTGTGACACTATATGTACGTGTGTGTGTGACACTATATGTACGTGTGTGTGTGTGACACTATATGTACGTGTGTGTGATACTATATGTACGTGTGTGTGTGACACTATATGTACGTGTGTGTGTGACACTATATGTACGTGTGTGTGTGTGACACTATATGTACGTGTGTGTGACACTATATGTACGTGTGTGTGACACTATATGTACGTGTGTGTGACACTATATGTACGTGTGTGTGTGTGACACTATATGTACGTGTGTGTGTGTGACACTATATGTACGTGTGTGTGACACTATATGTACGTGTGTGTGTGTGTGTGACACTATATGTACGTGTGTGTGTGTGACACTATATGTACGTGTGTGTGTGTGACACTATATGTACGTGTGTGTGACACTATATGTACGTGTGTGTGTGTGTGTGTGACACTATATGTACGTGTGTGTGTGTGACACTATATGTACGTGTGTGTGTGTGACACTATATGTACGTGTGTGTGACACTATATGTACGTGTGTGTGTGTGTGTGTGACACTATATGTACGTGTGTGTGACACTATATGTACGTGTGTGTGTGTGACACTATATGTACGTGTGTGTGACACTATATGTACGTGTGTGTGACACTATATGTACGTGTGTGTGACACTATATGTACGTGTGTGTGTGTGTGACACTATATGTACGTGTGTGTGGCTATGAGTGTGTGTGACACTATATGTACGTGTGTGTGTGTGTGACACTATATGTACGTGTGTGTGTGTGTGTGACACTATATGTACGTGTGTGTGTGTGTGTGTGTGACACTATATGTACGTGTGTGTGTGGCTATGAGTGTGTGTGGGGAGCGGATACCAGGGGCCGGTGCCAGGCTTCATTATGGGGCCACAACAGGTGGGGACAAGGTGCCCACGTGTGAGAGGACATGTTGTGCAGCGCAGGAGGCAGCACCATGCACTGTGCCGGGGTTACAGCCATTACATAGGGGAACACGCACTTAAAATGTTTATCACCGCGCTGCACAGAATACATAGCGGCCCGCGTCATGACTATTCATGCGCTGCCCGCCTAATGCCGCCACCGAACTGCGCATCTTTTACCTTCACTTTGCTCCGTTTCCCCTTCATCTCCTCTCCGCCACAACACGTGGGTTACCGATTCCTAGATTCTCAGACCACGCCCATCTAAGCGTCTCATTGGATAAGAGTTTCGTCACACATTGAACGTCACTACTAAGGCGCTCAGGAAATTACGTAAGAAGATGAGGTGATTCAGCTGCGGCTGGAGCGGCCATGATTGTTACGGGCAAACTTGCCCATATTGCTGTTTGTTAGTAGTAGTGAATGCAGTGAAGCAATGAGTTAGTTACTTAAATAACGATTTCCTTTTCAGGAAATGTAAAGTAGTGGCCAACCCTGTCAAAAATATGACAAAAAAAGCTCTGGTGCCCTCATGACAACTCTTCCTGTCTAGGCTTCATGAGACATCATTAAAAGGGGACAACCCTTTTTAAATGAACACCATATACTCACCTTCTCCACTGGCAGTGCAGGAGGTATATCGTCTTTTTAGTTTACAACAGGGACTACTTCATTTAACCCTTTAGTGACGGAGCTAATTTTCACCTTAATGACCAGACCAAATTTTGCAATTCTGACCAGTGTCACTTCATGAGGTTATAACTCTGGAACGCTTCAATGGATCCCGGTGATTCTGAGATTGTTTTTTCGTCACATATTGGTCTTCATGTTAGTACCAAATTTAGGACAATATTTTTTGCGTTTATTTATGAAAAAAATTGAATATTGGCAAAAATTTTGAAAATTTAGCAATTTTCAACTTTTGAATTTTTATACCGTTAAACCAGAGATTTCTGTGACACAAAATAGTTAATAAATAACATTTCCCACATGTCTACTTTACATCAGCACAATTTTGGAAACAAAATTTTTTTTCGTTAGGAAGTTAGAGGGGTTCAAAGTTTATCAGCAATTTCTCATTTTTACATCAAAATTTACAAAACCATTTTTTTAGGGACCACATCACATTTGAAGTGACTTCAATAGGCCTAGATGACAGAAAATACCCAAAAGTGACACCATTCTAAAAACTTCACCCCCCAAAGTACTCAAAACCACATTCAAGAAGTTTATTAACCCTTCAGGTGCTTCACATGAACAAAAGCAATGTGGAATGAAAAAAAGCAAAAATTAAATTTTACCTAAAAATGTTGCTCTAACCCAAATTTATTCACTTTTAGAAGAAATAACACAACAAAATGGACCCCAAAACTTGTTCCCCACTTTCTTATGAGTGCGCCGATACCCCACATGTGGTCAGAAACCTCTGTTTGGACAAATGGGAGGGCTCGGAACAGAAGGAGCAATATTTGAATTTTGGAAAGCAAATTTGGCTGAAATAGATTGCTGGCACCATGTTGCATTTACAGGTCCGCTAAGGTACCTAAACAGAAGAAACCCCTCACAAGTGACACCATTTTGGAAACTAGACCCCTCAAGGCTTCTATCTAGGGGTATAGTGAGCATTTTAGATCCACAGGTACTTCACAGATTTTGTTAACGTTACGTTGTCATATTGAAAATTTTAATAATTTTCTCAAAAATGTTGCTTTAGCATCAATTTTCTCACTTTTTCAAGAGGTAATTCCAAAAATTTGACCTCAAGGTTTGTTAACCACTTTTTTATGAGCGCGGTGATACCTCACATGTGGTCTGAAACCTTTGTTTGGACAAATGGGAGGGCTTGGAACGAAAGGAGCAATATTTGAATTTTGGAAAGGAAATTTGGCTGAAAAAGATTGCGGGCACCATGTCACATTTGGAGGACCCCTAAGGTACCTAAACAGCAGAAACCCCGCACAAGTGACCCCATTTTGGAAACTAGGCCCCTCAAGGAATTTATCTAGATGTTTGGTGAGTACTCTGAACCCCCAGGTGCTTCACAGAATTTTATAACGTTGAGCCATGAAAAAAAAAAATAAAATTTTACCACAAAATTGTTATTTCAACCAGGTAGCTTTTTTTTTTACAAGAGTAAAAGGAAAAAATTCAGCATAACATTTATTGTGCAATTTCTCCTGAGTTTGGCGATACCTTATATGTGGTGGAAATCAACTGTTTGGGCGCATGGCAGGGCTCGGAAGGGAAGGAGTGCCATTTGACTGCAAAATTGGCTGGAATCAATAGCGGACGCCAGGTTGCATTTGGAGAGCCCCTGAGGTGCCTAAACAGTGGAGGTCCCCCACAAGTGACTCCATTCTGGAAACAAGACACCTCAAGGCTTTTATCTAGGTGTATAGTGAGCAGTATGAATCCACGAATACTTCACAGAATTTGATAAGCTTAGGTTGCCATATTGAAAATTTTCATTTTTTTCACAAAAATGTTGCTTCAGCATCAAATTTCTCACTTTTTCAAGAGACAACAACAAACCGTGGACCCAACAGGTTGTTATTCAATGTCTTATGAGCACAGGGATACCCCACATGTGGCCAAAAACCTCTGTTTGGATAAATGGGAGGGCTTGGAATGGAAGGAGCACCATTTGAATTCTGGAAAAGTTGAAATAAATTGCGGGCACCATGTCACATTTGCAGGGCCCCTTGGGTACCTATACATTAGAAACCCCCCACAAGTGACTCCATTTTGGAAACTGAATTTTATTCAGGAGTATAGTGAGCATTTTGAATCCACAGGTACTTCACAAAAATGTTGCTGTAGCAACCAATGTCTCACTTTTAGGCTATGTGGCCATGATCCAGCGACACGGCGTCTAGTACACAGTGTCAGCCTCCTGCAGAGATGTGAGTGTTGTCCACGGGAGAACGCAGCTGCCCATGCCCACGATTTGGGTTCAGGCCGCTGTGGAGATCTATGCTACCTGCAGAGAACACTCATCTCCGCAGCATAAATTGACATGCTGAGGCTCGGGAAGCTGCGCCACAGGTCAGTTTATGTGGCGGAGAAAAGAAGCACAGTGGGCATGGGATTTCTAAAAATCCTTCCACTGTGCTTCTACTGCACAATGCAGCGTTATGGACACAGGGAAAACACTCTGCGCCCAAAACGCTGCAAATCCTGATTGTGGGCACATAGCCTAAAATGCTACAATGGATGAATGGATAGATGTCAAACATATATAACGTCCCACCCCCTGCATATTCTAAGCTGGCGCCCTTTAGTGCCTTTCATGTGGCACTAAAGGGTGCCTAGCCTTGTATTTAGCCCCCCAAAAAAATAATAATTAAAATAAACGACGTGGGGTCCCCCCTATTTTTGATAGCCAGCTAGGGTAAAGCAGACAGCTGTAGCCTGCAAACCACAGCTGACAGCTTCACCTTGTCTGGTGATCAATTTGGAGGGCTCCCCAGGCGTTTTTTTAAAAAAAAACGTGGGGTCCCCCCCAAATTAGATCACCAGCCAAGGTGAAGCGGACAGCTGGGGTCTGGTATTCTCAGGGTGGGAAGAGCCATGGTTATTGGACTCTTCCCAGCCTAAAAATAGCAGGCCGCAGCCGCCCCAGAAGTGGCGCATCCATTAGATGCGCCAATCCTGGCGCTTCGCCCCAGCTCATCCCGCGCCCTGGTGCGGTGGCAGACGGGGTAATATATGGGGTTGATACCAGCTGTAATGTCACCTGGCATCAAGCCCTGGGGTTAGTGATGTCACGACATCTGAACAGATACCCGACATCACTAACCCAGTAAGTAATAGAAAAAAATAAAGACAAAAAAAAATTTATTTGAAAAAACACTCCCCGAAACATTCCTCTTTCCCCAATTTATTGAAAATAAAGAAATTCCGGTCGCTGTAATCCATTTTGGAGGTCCCACGCCGACTCTGGATCTTCTAGAATATGGGGGGCACGTTCAGGGAACGTATCCCCCATTTTCTGGAAGAGCAAGCTCTCCATGAGCAGTGTGGGTGCAGTAATCTGAGAATACTGCACTCACACTGCCCCGGTCCAACTTAGGGCAGAGTGACCTGCAGTAACCTCATTCCAGAATATGAGGGGCACGCTCACAGAACGTACCCCCCATTTTCTGGAACAGCAGTCTCTCCATGTGAGGAGTGTGGCTGCAGATTACTGCACTCACTCTCCCCCGGTCCACAGTGGAGCAGCCTGTGCATCAGCGACGTCAGCGTCCCTGCAAGACTGACGTCGCGGATGCACAGGCTGCTCCACTGTGGACCGGGGGAGGAATCCAGCTGACAGCCGCTGTCTGCGCATGCGCCGCCAGCATTCAAGAAGGAGGCGGCGTGATCGCGGGACGGATCACCAGACAGGTAACGTATGACCGGGGGCTGGGGGGGGGGTGACGGGGGGTGACCTAGTGGGACCTGGGGACACCTTTCTGTCGCATGTCACGTGTCACATGCGGCAGAAAGAGCAGAATGAATGCGGCCGCGCGCCGCCATCTTCCACGCTCTGGAGGGGGGAGGGGGGGTGGCTCTGGAGACCCGGAGGGGGCTCCGGTGACCAGAGGGCTCCGGTGGACCGGAGGAGGGGTCAGGGGGAGGACATTTCCCTCCGATCTGAAATGTTTGATCATTTCAGATCGGAGGGAAATGAATGCAGAGCCGGCGGCGGCGATTTTCAGCGCGCGTCGGCGCCATCTTGCATTGTCCGGAGGGGGGCTCTGAAGAACCGGAGGGGGCTCCAGGGACCAAAGAGCTCCGGTGTACCGGAGGAGAGGTCAGGGGGAGGACATTTCCCTCCGATCTGAAATGTTTGATCATTTCAGATCGGAGGGAAATGAATGCAGAGGCGGCGGCGGCGGGAGTTTTCAGCACGCGTCGGCGCCATCTTGGATTTTCCGGAGGGGGGGGGTTTGGATGGATTTCTCCGGTACCGGGGGCTTTGGGGGCACTAAGGGCTCACATTTATTTCTCATCTGACATGTTTGATCACGTCAGATGAGAAATAAATCAATTTTACCAGCCATTTATTTTTTTTTCGCATTAACGGGGTGCATAAAAAACACCCCGATTCATAATCTGGGGGGTCTCAGCTACCCCCGGTAGCTGAAACCCCCGAGATTTTCGGTCGCTGGGGGGCGCTACAGGGTTTTTTCGGGCCGCCGCTTTAACAGAATAAGTACCCTGTTTTGCCGCCGCTTTAAGTCGTACGGCCGTCGTTATGGGGTTAAAAAGGGGTTGACAATGTGTCGCCCCGGTGCTCGGATCCAGGATCGTGGTGGCTCAAGTGGCCCGGACCAGGGTTGGCGGACACTTTGATCCATGAAAAGGGGGTATTTACATGGGAGAAGTTCGTGACGCCACCTGTGGGTTGCGGTAATGGGAGTACCGCCGCTACTGTAAGGAGTTTTGGGGCAGATGGAGTTAAGCAGCCTGATGTTAGTCCCTCCACAGGAAGGGATGGCCCTGGGCTCAGGGGTTTTGGTGGTTGTTTGGGAGAGCAGGGTGCAGGGGATCAGAATACTCCATGTTGGTAGTCGTGGTGCTGGATGAGGATTATAAAGGAGACACACACGCTGCAAGTAAACCAAATTCTCTGTGTATCACAGTCACTGTGGGGAGCCCATCCAGGTATCTGCTCCCACCGGTGTCACTTGGTAATCCGGAGCCTACCTCCGTGCACAATTTAGTTGTCTGTTTGTGGCCCCGTGACTTGAAGCTGTTAGGGCCCCGCTAACTATGTGAAGTGTAGCTGTGCTCTTGATGGCTGGCACTTGGGACTTCAGCGGGCTGCTTTTTGGCTGGAAAACCCTGTCCCCCGCATTGTGCTGATGCCCCCAGTCTCTGAGCTCTGTGTGAAGGTCCCTGAATGTCTCCTTCCTCTGCAGGTTAATTGCCAGGACGTTGAATCGGCTCTTGACCTAGGGTCCTGTACCCCGTCGTGTTCGGTAACGGTCAGTTCTTTTGGCTCGCTGGTGCCGACAGTCCTCCTAGACTATGTCTGTCGCACCCTTTTCCAATGTCACTGCTACCAGTCCTCAACTCCTCTGGTTCCGGACCAACGTCTGCGAACCAACCTCGGTCTGGCTCCCCGTGAACTCACTCTCCCCAGCTCCTCTCTGAGGGCTCTCACTACTCTCTTGCTTCCTCGCTCCCACCAGTCTGCCTGACCCCTAGGTGGGTGGCCCTTTTCCACCTAGACCAACCCACTGGTGTGTCTGACAGGTCATGATGTGAGGTGTTGATTGGAATTTGTGGTGCTGATGGTAGTGCCACCGATTTTCTTTGGAACCTGGAACCATGGGGGAGTAGGCCCTGCACCCTGGGTAAGGATGCGGTACCCTATGGCACCCTGATGTACTCAGGGGCGCCTCAACAACATAGTGGACAACCCCTTTAAAGGGAACCTGTCACCAAATTTGGGGCTAATAAGTTGCGGCCACCACCACCAGGCTCTTATATTTAGTGTGACGCCCTGGACCCCAGGGGTCGCAGAATAACATCACATACACACACACCCCTCCCCCGGTCAGGAACACCAGTCAAACAAAACCCTTGTTGCCTCCCTCCAGGGTCTGATGTCCACACCACGTGGGGCGGAGCCAGGCAGTTGGCCCCACCCACCCAGGAGTTCACAGGCCTGGAGGTGGGAAAAGTTAGTCGAGTGGAGAAGTCAAGTTCAGGAGGGGAGTGTGAGAGGAGAAAGTCTGTGTGTGTCTGGGTCGGAGCCCAGGCACAATCAGCAAGGTCGGCAGACGGTGGTGGCCGTCTGCAGGAGTTGGTGGAGGTTTGCGGAACCGTAGGACTGGGGTTGGGCGGTGGCCTGCCGGTACCGAACCGGGGAGCAGATTAAAGCCAAGCACCAAGGCAGGGTACTCAGACCCCGACTAGTGTCGGAAGCCGCTGTAAAGGTCGAACTCTCTGATTGCGGTCTGGACCTCAGGGGTTCATTCCCAACCAAGTCCCGTCAGTAGGCAACAGTCCAACCCATCCGGATAAGAGCCACCGCCAACGGCCAGAGATCCAAGGGCCAGCGCCTGCGGGCAAAACGCGCTCTCCGACACGTACAAGCCGGGGAGCGGACTACCCGTGGGAAGCCATAGGAGTCAAACACTTACACATAGGTGCAGGGAACGACAGCCACCATCAACCCGTCTGGGGAAAGTGAAGACACCGCAGCCGACTGCGGGCCCTGTCCATCCAGCCGTTTGGTTTACCAGAGACTCTGTCCTTGTCTACCTGAGTGAGTACACCAGTGCCATCCGGCACCACGCGGCGCTGCAACGTTGCTCCCGCATCCACCCTGCCTCCCCGCATCGGCACCTGCACCTATCCCTCCTCCCTACTCCCCAACCGGAGCCCCGGGACCAACAGCCTCTACCCATGGAGGGGTCAACACCTTAGCTGCTCCCGGGATTCCCCGTCACCAGCAGCGGTGGTGCCCACCATCACCACAACCCGTGGGTGGCGTCACAACCGACATCCCACCACCAAACCTCCCCTTTTCAGTCGTGGGCGAGGAGGCGCTGCTCGAGCCCCCGGGTCCGACCCCGTGCTCCAGCCACCGAGGAGCAGAAGCACCGGACTCGAGCGCCAGCGATTCCCAGGCGAGCGGCGTTCCCAACCCCTCCGCCCGCGACATTTAGCGTGTTAGAATGTTGTATATAAGAGCCCAGGCCGCTGTGTAGAACGTAAAAATCACTTTATAATACTCACCTAAACGGTCGATGCGGTGGAGTTGGGTCATATGGGCGTCTCCATAATCCGATATCGGCGCCTCCTCTTTCGGCCATATTTGTCATCCTACTTCTGAAGCTTGGGTGCATGACGCGTCTACGTCATGCACACTAGCTGGCATTGAGGTCCTGTGCAGGCCACTTTGATCTGCCCTGAGCAGGGCAGATCAAAGTATTGTAGTGCGCCTGCGCGAAGGCGGCGAGTGTGTATGACGTAGGACGCGTCATGCACACAGGCTTCAGAAGGAGGACGAAGATAGCCGAAAGAGGAGGCGCCAGCACCGGAGAACGAAGATGCCCATATGGCCCAATTTCACAGCAGCGACCGTTTAGGTGAGTATTATAAAGTCATTTTTACGTTCTACACAGCGGCCTTGGCTCTTATATACAGCATGTTCGAATTCTGTATATAAGAGTGACTCGCCCACCCCAGGGCTATGGGACACCCGGTGCCGGGCCGGACTAGTCCGGTGGTAGTCAGTGGTGGCTGGGCCCGGCTCCGTGGCCCTGGTGGGTGTCAGTTGAATATGTGGCTGAGGAGTTAGAGTTAATGTTCGTGACGCCACCTGTGGTATGCGGCTATTAAGCCGCCGCTGTTATGGGAGAACTCCGGGGTGATGTTATGACAGCTATGATGGTACTGCTCCCCACAGGTGGAGCGATGCCCCGGGATACCGTTGGTGCCCGTGAAAGTCTATGGTGTTGTGTGGCTAACACGGTGCAGGGCCGACAGGCGAGGAAAGAACCAGGCACAAACAACAGTCTCTTTACCTTTTCCTCTTTTACTCTGGGAACAGTCCAGTCCTGGGAGACCGTTACAGGTGGTGATGGGGATCCGGTCGGCCTGGAAGTACTTGGGATGATCTTTCTGGCCAGCTGAGTATGAGGCCTACTCCTGTACTTTGCTTTGTGATGATAGGACCCTGCTTCTCTGAATCCAGCAATGGCCCTCTTTGCTGCTGGGACCGATGGCACGTCCCTTCTTTCTGTAGGTGGCTGCGCAGACCCTCTCTCTGGTGCTTCTCCGCTGGAGTCTACACCGGGCCCTGATGCTGCAGCTGTACCTTGGATCTTTCTGGGCCAGGGGCTTGCAGCTCTCCTGCCCTTCGGACTCGGCTACCAGGGACGGATTTTATACCCTGGCAACCACAGACTCCGATGTCTGAGTCTCTCTGCTGCCTCTCAGCTATTCCTGCTTCTCTGGGCCAAGCTGCTCCAGCTCTAGGCCCCAGATTCACAGGACAGCTCACTCTGCGTCTGTTCACTTTCACTACTCCCTTCAGACTGACTCACTTCCTCCCTCTGGTCAGGTAGAGGAAGGCTCCCTGGAATTCCAGGTTCAGAGCTCCCCCTGCTGGCCGGAGGGAGAACTGTGTTGGGTGTTAAACCTGCTGGCCAATGGATCTCCCAATTACCTCCAGGCTCAGCATTAACCCTTTGGGAGGGCAATGCTGTTGTGGCGACCAGGTCCTAGGGCGCCACACTCCCCCTTAGTTAAATTCAGTACTCCCGGACTGTGGAAACAAAACATAACATGTCATACATTTCATCCCAATATGGGAGGCACATTCTCTTTAACGTTACAAATTCAAACAGTACTATAAGAGTCCAGTGTGGCTCCCTGCCGGGTGTCCATTACACTGCTCCATGGGGGACCCGCCGCGATAAAACCCCCAACGTAGGCTCTGGGCGTGCGTCAGAGCATTGATGACCCCACTCTATGCACGCCGGACGGGTTTTTCTTCAGGGGTGTCGAGCACACTGGTGCTAACTATGAACAATTTAGGTGTTGGCCACCCATAGTCCAGTGGCCCAATTGTCCATTTTCACAATCAAAGAAAAAGAAAAACATTTTGTACACAACATTACAGACATTTCGCATAACTATTTACATTCCAATAAATACTCTTTCTTTCTCCTTTATACATTTGATTCCCTATACCTTAGAGGGGGTTGTCCCCGAGTGCTGCGTTGGGACCTGCGTAGCTCTGGTGTTTGTCCCTGACTACTTAGTGTGTCTCCTATCTCAGCACTACCGGTAGGCCTAACCCCAATAGGTATGCATGATGATCGCCCATGTGGTCTAAGAGTCGCCAAGGGTATGACAGGTTCACCACTGACAGGGGGTTGATCCTCCTGTTCCACTGCTGGCGTGTCACCTCGTGTCGGGGCGGACGGTTCTTTGGGTGGATCCGGAACCTGTTCTGTTTCTGGCTCGACCAACTGTGGGAACGTCAGGACCGGTACCACTACGGCACCATTTATGCGGGTCCAAGTCTTGGGGAATTTGCCGAGGATTGTTTGTATCATCTCTTCCCCCTCTTCTCGAACTTCCTCCACTTCCTTTTGAACTTTGCACCGCTCAGGGCACGTCTTCAGGCGGTCTCTGGATACTGCTTGACAAGTCTTGCCTTCATCCTTGCTTATGAGGCACACCTTACTGTTGTCAAAGTTGGAGGGGATAATGGTGTAGGGCTCGTTTTCCCACTGATCATCCAATTTATGCGTCCTCCGCTTCTTCTTGAGGACTTGTTCTCCAGGTGCTAAGGGAGTTGCTGGGGCCGTTTGATTGTACTGCTGTTCTTGTCTCGTTCTTGCTTGAGACAGGCTCCTTTCCACGCACTCCTGGACCTTACGGTACCGCTGCTGCCGTTCTGCATCCCAATCCTCTATTTCTTGAACCGCCTCAGGCGACACAGTCCCCATCTCAAAGTCTACAGGCAACTTGCCTGGTCTGGCTCGCATCAGGTAAGCGGGGCTGCAGTTGGTCGAATTCACTGGGATGTGGTTGTACAAGTCTACCAGATCTGGCAACTTTTCTGGCCATTGGTTCCTCTCTTCCAGCGGTAGGGTCTTCAGCATATCAATAACCACATGGTTCATTTTCTCGCACAGTCCATTGGTCTGGGGGTGGTACGGTGTGGTTCGAATTTTCTTACAACCGTACATGTTACAGAACTCTTGGAACACTTCAGCCTCGAATGCAGGACCCTGATCCGTCAGTACCCTTTCCGGATAGCCGTGCGGTCGACAAAAGGATGCCTGGAACGCTCTAGCTGCCGTCCTGGCTGTCTGGTCCTTCACAGGCACTACTACCAGGAAACGAGAGTAATGGTCCACAATGGTGAGGGCGTACACATAGCCTGACCGGCTTGGTGTTAACTTCACGTGGTCCAGGGCCACCAACTCCAGGGGCTGCTTCGTGACAATTGGCTGTAGGGGAGACCTTTGGCTGGCATCATCCTTCCGCCTCAAGTTACACGGGCCACAGTCTCGGCACCATTTCTCGATCATCTTTCTCATGTGCACCCAGTAGAACCGATCACGGAGTAAGGCCTCCAACTTCTTCCACCCGAAGTGCCCGGCGTTATCATGATACGCTGCTAGGACCATTGGAGCATCCCTCTGCGGAACCACTATCTGCCAGACAAGTTCATTTGTTCGATAGTTGACATATCTCTTGCAGAGCTTGCCTTGGTAGGTGAACAGTCGTCCCCTCTCCTTCCACAGCTGCTGGGCTTCCTCTGGAGCGTCTGGGCCAAGATGGGTCTCAGCTTGCGCTAGCTTCTCTTTGACCAATCGCACGGCCGGGTCACCATTCTGTGTTTCTTCCCAATTATGGTGGAGTAATGGGTTAACCGAGACCTCGTGTTGGCTCGAGCGCTTCACTCCCACAGCATGCTCACACTGGGAAACACCCTGATGATGGAAAGCCGGTAACTCTATCTCTTCGAGTTCATCCAGGTCTTCTCCAGATTCGGGTAAGTGAGGCATTCTGGACAGCGCATCAGCATTGTTATTCTTCTTGCCAGCCCGATACTTGATGGTAAAGTCAAAGTTAGACAGCCGGGCCATCCACCGCTGTTCCAACGCACCTAACTTGGCTGTTGCCAGGTGTGTCAACGGATTGTTGTCCGTGAAGATGGTGAACTTGGCCGACGCCAGATAGTGCTTGAAGCGTTCAGTCACTGCCCAAACAATAGCGAGGAACTCCAGCTTGAAGGAACTGTAGTTTTCTGGATTCCTTTCTGTGGGCCGAAGCTTCCTACTGGCGTACGCTATCACCTTCTCTCTGCCTCCCTGCACCTGGGACAACACGGCTCCCAGGCCCACGTTGCTGGCGTCTGTATACAGTACAAACGGCTGGCTGTAGTCAGGGTAGGCCAGAATTTCTTCTCCCGTGAGAGCCCCTTTCAGCTGGACAAAGGATGTTTCTAGTTGGCTGCTCCATTCAAAGGGAGGGCTCTGCTTCTTAGCCTGCTTTGGCTGGCCCACCAGGAGATCTTGAAGGGGCGCTGCTATCTTGGTGAAACCATCAATGAACCTTCGGTAGTAGCCCACCAGCCCAAGGAACTGCCGCACCTCCTTTACCGTGGTGGGTCTTGGCCAGTCCTTGATTACGGTGACTTTCTCCGGATCAGGTGCCACACCTTCTGCGCTGACCACATGACCCAGGTACTGTACCTTTGGCTTCAAGAGGTGACATTTGGACGGCTTGATCTTCAGGCCATATTTTGACAAAGACTCAAACACTTCTGCTAAGTGCTTCAGGTGGTCTTCATAAGTCTTGGAGTAGACTATGACGTCATCCAGGTACAACAGCACGGTTTCGAAGTTGTGGTGGCCCAAGCAGCACTCCATCAACCGTTGGAATGTCCCTGGGGCGTTGCAGAGCCCGAATGGCATACAGTTGAACTCGCAGAGGCCCATTGGCGTCGTGAATGCAGTCTTCTCCTTGTCCGCCTCTGCCACGGGAACCTGCCAATACCCACTGGTGAGATCCAAGGTGGAGAAATAGTTAGCTGACTTTAAGGCTGTTAGTGACTCCTCTATTCTGGGTAGTGGATAAGCATCTTTATGTGTAATGCGGTTAATTTGCCTGTAATCTACACACATTCTCATTGTACCATCTTTTTTCTTTACGAGCACTAGTGGAGCTGCCCAGGGGCTACAACTATCTCTGATAACCCCAGCCTCCTTCATTTCCCGTAACATTTCTTTGGCACGCTGATACTGTGCGGGGGGTACAGGGCGGTATCTCTCTTTAACGGGAGGATGATCACCCGTGGGGATTTGATGCTTAACCCCTTTCACCTGCCCAAAATCTAGGGGGTGTTTGCTGAAGACCCGCTCGTACTCCTGTACCACCCGGTAAACCCCATGCTTTTGGTGTGAGGGGGTGGAGTCGGTGCCCACATGTAAGTTTTGGCACCAGTCTTCCAGCTGCCCCTTGGAGCCATTGTCTTCCGCCTGGTCGGACGGGATCAAGGGTTCCACTGCTTTGATGGTGTTGTTGCTGACAGTGTACAGTTTTGCTACAGTGGCGTACCGGGGCAATTTGGCTTCCTCCTCCCCACAATTCAGGACACGGATGGGCACTCTCCCCTTGCGGACGTCTGCTACCCCTCTGGCTATCAGGACTCCAGGCCTGCTGTCTGAATACACCGGTTCTACCAAGGCATGGTAATCCTGACCCTTGAGGCCTATTGCTGCCCGACACCATATCAACATTTCACTTCTTGGGGGTATTGCAATGGGGAGGGGGTCACTTACCCTCACACTGCCAATTTCTCCTCCGGCCAGCTCTACCTGCTGCCTCCTCATCAGGGCTCTGATCTCCCTCTGTAGGGCACGCTGCTGCCCGGAGCTGGCAGTTTCAGACGCCTGTTGCAACAAAATTATCACTTCGGCAACACAATTTTCTATCACATTTGTACCAATGGTTACCAATGGGTCAGATTCTTTGCGATCAATATCTACAATTATCATCCCCTGACACGGCAATTCTACCCGCCCCACTTTAATGGTTACTTCTTTGTACCCAATTTGAGGTAAGGGCTGACCATTACTGGCCACAATTGTTAAATCATCATCTGGGCCATGGTCAATGTCTGAATCAGCCCAATATCTTTTGTACAGTTTGTAGGGGATGGTTGTTACCTGGGACCCCGTATCCAGGAGGGCATTCAAAGGGATCCCATCCAGCACAATAGGAAGGACCGGTCGTCCTCCCACATACTTGCTGCGGCTGGGTGTTGAGCCGGGCTTCCTTACACCTGGGGGTCGGCTCCTGGCCCCAGGCTCGGCCCATTTAAAGGACAGTATCGTGCAATGTGGCCCGCCTGGCTGCAGCGGCGGCAGATCGGTTGTCCCGTTGAATCATACCGGTCTGTGTCTCTGCCTCGGGTCGGCGGAACCCTCCTCTGTCGCATCCATGGGACGTCATCTGGGCTGGAGGCCAACTCGATTCTTGCAGGC
Source organism: Anomaloglossus baeobatrachus (assembly GCF_048569485.1). Classification (NCBI taxonomy): domain Eukaryota; kingdom Metazoa; phylum Chordata; class Amphibia; order Anura; family Aromobatidae; genus Anomaloglossus; species Anomaloglossus baeobatrachus. The sequence continues at coordinate 920,121,599 of NC_134353.1, read as the reverse complement.
GATGGGGTCACTTGTAGAGACTGCACGGTCTTGGCAAGGGCAGCCACAGTCTTGGTCAGCTCCTGGACCTGCTGTCTGAGCTCTGCAGTGGGATCCTTATCCAGGGACTGCGCCTCAGCCCCTGCAGTGGCTCGTGTTGCAGGCACCACCCCGGGGTACGTGATAGCAAGAGGCCGGAGGGGTACTGGGTCATTCGGTGTAGATTCTCTCAGTACCCGGATGGCCTGGTCCTTAAACTTTGCAAAGTCCAGAGCAGGGTTCTGCAGGACCATGATACGCAGCTGGGTCCTGTGGGCATCTGACAGGAGCCCCTCTATGAACTGCTCGGTTAGGAGTTTGTGTTCCTCACGTACACTCTCTGGGTCCACTTGTTTAACCGCTTTCAGGGCCTCCTGCAGGTTTAAGGCATAGTCCCTTATGCTGTCTGTGGCCCGCTGCTTGCACCCAAAGAATCTCATCTTTATCTCTGCTGCGGTGCGGGTGTCAAAAGTACTCTTTAGCTTGGCCAGTATCTGGGTTACTGTCCCTTTATCTGTATCAGGCCAGGACTTCACTTCACGCTGGGCTGCGCCGGCTAGCTGTCCCATTAATATGCCCACCTTCTGGCTCTCAGTCAGCGGATACACCCGGAACAAGCTGTGCAGGCTTTCTCTGAAGTCGCTCAAGGTATGGGACTCCCCGGAGTACTGCGGCAGCCATTCTGCTCCCGGTATGTACGGCATGGTGATCGGCATTACCGGCGCTACAGCGGGGGCTGGGGCGACGGCGACAGGGATCGCTTCGGCTGGTGCTGCGGCGTCTCGGGCTATGGCAGCCACCTGCCCTCCCTCTGCGTCGGACATCTTCCTCCCCCTTAGTGAACCTTACCAGGCTCCGTTCACTTTTCAAATTTCCTTCTGGGTCGCGCGGGGTTAACAGCGCTCTGCTCTGATGGCGCGCTCCCTTCGCGCTCTTTGTCAGGCACGCCCCCCTTCTTCCTGCGCTCAGTGAGGCTAATGGCGGCGGCAGTTTTCAAACAGTGAAACACGCAGTAATACAGTCTTTAAAGCGCAATTCTTCAGGCGCACAGTACCCGGTGTGACCGGGCACGAAATCCTGTTCACAGCGCCAAAAGTTGACTCGCCCACCCCAGGGCTATGGGACACCCGGTGCCGGGCCGGACTAGTCCGGTGGTAGTCAGTGGTGGCTGGGCCCGGCTCCGTGGCCCTGGTGGGTGTCAGTTGAATATGTGGCTGAGGAGTTAGAGTTAATGTTCGTGACGCCACCTGTGGTATGCGGCTATTAAGCCGCCGCTGTTATGGGAGAACTCCGGGGTGATGTTATGACAGCTATGATGGTACTGCTCCCCACAGGTGGAGCGATGCCCCGGGATACCGTTGGTGCCCGTGAAAGTCTATGGTGTTGTGTGGCTAACACGGTGCAGGGCCGACAGGCGAGGAAAGAACCAGGCACAAACAACAGTCTCTTTACCTTTTCCTCTTTTACTCTGGGAACAGTCCAGTCCTGGGAGACCGTTACAGGTGGTGATGGGGATCCGGTCGGCCTGGAAGTACTTGGGATGATCTTTCTGGCCAGCTGAGTATGAGGCCTACTCCTGTACTTTGCTTTGTGATGATAGGACCCTGCTTCTCTGAATCCAGCAATGGCCCTCTTTGCTGCTGGGACCGATGGCACGTCCCTTCTTTCTGTAGGTGGCTGCGCAGACCCTCTCTCTGGTGCTTCTCCGCTGGAGTCTACACCGGGCCCTGATGCTGCAGCTGTACCTTGGATCTTTCTGGGCCAGGGGCTTGCAGCTCTCCTGCCCTTCGGACTCGGCTACCAGGGACGGATTTTATACCCTGGCAACCACAGACTCCGATGTCTGAGTCTCTCTGCTGCCTCTCAGCTATTCCTGCTTCTCTGGGCCAAGCTGCTCCAGCTCTAGGCCCCAGATTCACAGGACAGCTCACTCTGCGTCTGTTCACTTTCACTACTCCCTTCAGACTGACTCACTTCCTCCCTCTGGTCAGGTAGAGGAAGGCTCCCTGGAATTCCAGGTTCAGAGCTCCCCCTGCTGGCCGGAGGGAGAACTGTGTTGGGTGTTAAACCTGCTGGCCAATGGATCTCCCAATTACCTCCAGGCTCAGCATTAACCCTTTGGGAGGGCAATGCTGTTGTGGCGACCAGGTCCTAGGGCGCCACAAGAGCCCACTGATGGGGGCCGCAGCATATAGGACCCAAATCTGGTGACAGGTTCCCTTTAAATTCACAATATACTTTATTACCATCGTATTGCAGTATAGAATACAATCACAGGTTTACGTTCTATAGTGACGGGGGCTAAAAATATAAAGTAATACAAAGTAAATAAATAAAAAAAAAAGATTTTAATCCCTTTAAAAATAAATAAAATTATTATTATTAATAATTGCATTATTATTATTATTATTATTATTATTATTATTATTATTATTATTATTATTATTATTATTATTATTATTATTAATAATAATAATAATAATAATAATATAATAATAAGAAAAAAAGGCATTTTTAGTGTCAACACATCCATAAAAGTGTAGCAACTCACAAAAAAAAGCCCTCATTCAGGTTTCTCAATGAAAAATCTAAATTTTATGTGATTTTTAGAGAAATTCTGAATCTTTTTAAACTAATAAAATATATTAAAAGCTGTACAAGTTCTGTATTGCTGTAATTGCAGTTACCTGGAGAATCACGTCGTTGCTACTTCACGTCACTTTTATCATATAATGAATATTGCAAAATAAAAAAGAATCCCAGACAGAATTGTGTGTAGGAGGGTGTTTCAGCGTATTTGGAATTTTCACCATTTTTCAGTACATTATATGGTAAAATTAATGGTGTAATTCAAAGCTCATCCTACAACAAATACAAACTCTCATACGGTGATGTCGGCGGAAAAATAAAAAGTTATGGAAGAGTTAGGCTGCTTTCACACTACGTCTTTTTAACATGCGTCCTGAACGTTTTTTTAACGCAAAAACGGATCCAGTGCAAATGCGTTTTCATTTCAATGCATTTGCAATGGACTTGCGTTAACATGCGTTCACCTGCGTTTGCGTGCGTTATAGTGAGGATCCAGCGACTTTCAGTTTTTTAACATCTTTCAAAAACGCTACATGTAGCGTTTTTGAGCTGCGTCCAAATACTGCAAATCGCTGGATCCTGACTAAACAGCACGCAAACGCATGTGAACGCTGGCATGCTGATAGGCAGGATCCTGCTTGCTCTACTGAGCATGCCCAGAAGCCAGCCCCGTGATCAGTCCCTCTCTCTCCCCCTCCCTCTCCTGTCTCTCTCTCCCACCTGAGAGCTGCGGACACTCGTAACCAAGGTAAATATCGGGTAACCACTTCTCTTAGTTACCCGATGTTTACGTTGGTTACGTGTGCAGGGAGCCCGGCTCCTAGCAGCTGCAGACGCTCGTAACCAAAGTAAATATCGGGTATCCAGGCAAGTATACCCGATGTTTACCTTGGTTACGAACCTCCGCAATTGTAAGAAGCCGGCTCCCAGTCTGGCACGTTTAGTTCCCCTCACTCCCGATCACATGACTCCAATGCCCGCCCCTAAACATCCAGTGACAGGATCCTGCAAAGTAACACATGCATGCGTTTTTTGCTGTAAAAGCAGGATCCGCTTTTGCAGCAAAAAAAACGTTCAGGACGCATGTTAAAAAGACGTAGTGTGAAAGCAGCCTTAGTTGAAAAAGAAAGCACAAGAACAAAAATAGTCAGCATTGGAAATGTGTTAAAAACTCTATGTGTCGCCCAGGGTTATGGGGTACTTGGTTCCGGGCGGTGTATAACTGGGGAATGTCACTTTGGACATTCAAAGTTTGGTGGCCGTTGCCCGGCCCGTGCCTTGGGTGCTTTTTAAAAGGGAAATATTTACAAGGGATTTTAGAATAATGTTCACACGTGACACCACTTGCGGTTTGCGGCTATGTGGATGGAGCCGCTGCTGCACAGTCTTTGCTTCTGGGGCTGGTGTTAATGGCAGTCTGGATGTTAGGCCCTCCACAAGCAGGGCCGGGCCCCAGAAGATGGGTGATGTAATAGTCGTTGAAAGAAGGTAGGCCACAACGGGGGTTTCAGTGTAACTGGTTCTTTTTACTCACTGCAAGCTGGTATTGGTCACCCGGGGAAGGCTGATTTCAACTGCAGGTCCCCTTAGTCCCAGTGCCGGTTTAGTGACCTGGTGGCTTCTTTCCCCTGCACCTGCCTCTGGTTGGTGGGTCCCTGTAGCTTGGAGCGGCTGAGGGTCCCCTCCTGGTTGTCTTCTACAGCAGTCCGTATGACCGTAGCGTGAACCCTGCGGGGTTGGAGTCTCTGGTCCTGTCCCTGGTTCTCCCTTTGCTACTGAGTCCCGAACTTCAAGGTCAGAGAGATCCTTGATGGTCCCCTCACTGTGCAGGTGTTATCAGGTTTGCCTGGAGCGTTTTCCTGACCTAGGATTCTGTCCCCATTGGTGCGTAGTTCCGGGAGTACTCCACCGTACTCCACCGGGAACCACACCACCTGGGCCCTCAGGTCACTGTTCCACTCTTGACAGTCATTCCTTTCTCTTTAACTGTCACCTCTCGACTCCCGTCTCTCAAACTGTCCGCCCCTCCCAACTGGTTGTCTAGTGGACTAGATTGGCTCCGCCTCTAGGCGGCCATCCATAGGTCCAACCCTAGCCTGGTTCTTTGGGGGATGTTGGGGAAAAACAGGGATTATCTGGAGTGGTTGGATGTTACCGCCACTGGTCTTCTGGGTTCCTGGGTGTAAGCCCTGCATCCTGGTGTGGATGCAGTACCTTGTAGCTCCCTGATGGCTTCAGGAGCGCTACATCTACATACTGGCCATCATGGTTCAAAGATATATTTGACCTGTACATATTGAATGGCACCTTAAGAACCCAATGGAGGAATTGCTGTAAAAAGTTATTGAGAGTTTAGACTCTTGAAATTTCACCCCAAAGAAAAACTAATCCTCATGACACTTTGTTGAAAACTTTATGAGCACAGGAATGCAAAGAGTCAAAATTAAAAACTCTTCTGTTTTCCGAAGTCACGTGGATTAATCCATAGCCAGGATTTTTTTTTCCGCCAGCTGCTGGAGATGTAGTGTTCTATAGAGACAGTTTGGAGACATTTCCTGAAAACTGTTTCTTTAAATCCGCCCCCCCCTTTCCTCGAAAGGTATTTTAAATGAGCTATACCATGATATTGGGGGCTAGCCTCTATGAAAACCATACCGGCATTGTACCTGTTATTGGGACCATGCCTGAGAAAATATTGTTTAATTCGTATGCAAGTGAGGGGGCTTTGGTGCAGCTTTGGCGTGACCGAGACCTCGGTGCACAATTACCTCCCCTCGTTTTGCATATTGGGGACTTCATAGTATCATAGTATCATAGTATCATAGTTTTTAAGGTTGAAGGGAGACTCTAAGTCCATCTAGTTCAACCCGTAGCCTAACATGTTGATCCAGAGGAAGGCAAAAAAACCCAATGTGGCAAACAAGTTCAAATGGGGAAATAATTTCCTTCCTGACTCCACATCCGGCAATCAGACTAGTTCCCTGGATCAATACCCTGTCATAAAATCTAATATACATAACTGGTAATATTAAATTTTTCAAGAAAGGCATCCAGGCTCTGCTTAAATATTAGTAGTGAATCACTCATTACAACATCATGCGGCAGAGAGTTCCATAGTCTCACTGCTCGTACAGTAAAGAATCCTCGTCTGTGGTTATGATTAAACCTTCTTTCCTCAAGACGTAGCGGATGCCCCCGTGTTCCAGTCGCAGGCCTAGGTGTAAAAAGATCTTTGGAAAGGTCTCTGTACTGTCCCCTCATATATTTATACATTGTGATTAGATCCCCCCTAAGCCTTCGTTTTTCCAAACTAAATAACCCCAAGTTTAATAACCTGTCTTGGTATTGCAGCCCCCCCATTCCTCTAATAATCGTGGTGGCTCTTCTCTGCACCCTCTCCAGTTCAGCTATGTCCTTCTTATATATCGGTGACCAGAATTGTACACAGTATTCTAAGTGCGGTCGCACTAGTGACTTGTACAGAGGTAGAACTATATTTTTTTCATGAACACTTATACCTCTTTTAATACATCCCATTATTTTATTAGCCCTGGCAGCAGCTGCCTGACACTGTCCACTAAAGTGAAGTTTACCATCCACCCATACACCCAAGTCTTTTTCTGTGTCTGTTTTACCCAGTGTTCTACAATTAAGTACATAATCATAAATGTTATTTCCTCTACCCAAGTGCATGACTTTACATTTATCTACATTAAACTTCAATTGCCACTTCTCAGCCCAATCCTCCAATTTACATAAATCTCCCTGTAATATAAAATTATCCTCCTCTATATTGATTACCCTGCAGAGTTTAGTATCATCTGCAAATATTGAAATTCTACTCCGCATGCCCCCAACAAGGTCATTTATAAATATGTTGAAAAGAAGCGGGCCCAATACTGACCCCTGTGGTACCCCACTATGAACTGAGACCCAGTCCGAGTACGTACCATTAATAACCACCCTTTGTTTCCTATCACTGAGTCAGTTTTTAACCCAGTTACACATATTTTCCCCTATCCCCATTATTCTCATTTTATGTACCAACCTTTTGTGTGGCACCGTATCAAAAGCTTTTGATAAGTCAATATACACAACATCCACTGTATTTCCCTGGTCCAGACTTGAACTTACCTCTTCATAGAAGCTGATCAAATTAGTTTGACAGGATCGATCCCTCATAAACCCATGTTGATACTCTGTCATAAGGTTATTTTTCTTGAGATACTCCAGTATAGCATCTCTCAAGAAACCCTCAAGGATTTTACAACCGTAGAGGTTAAACTTACCGGCCTATAATTTCCCGGCTCAGTTTTTGTCCCCTTTTTGAATATTGGCACCACATTTGCTATGCGCCAGTCCTGCGGTACCGACCCTGTTATTAAGGAATCTGAGAAGATTAAAAATAATGGTCTATCTATCACAGAACTCAATTCCTGTAGTACTCTGGGGTGTATGCCATCCGGGCCCGGAGATTTGTCCACCTTAGTGATTTCGAGGCGCGGCGTACTTCCTGCTGGGTTAAGCAGGTAATATTCAAGGGTGAATTTATGGTATCACTGGTTATGTCATCTGCCATGGCATTTTCTTGTATAAAAACCGTAGAAAAAAAGTCATTCAGCAGGTTGGCTTTACCCTCATCCCCTTCCACCATTTCACCAAGACTATTTTTAAGGGGGCCAACACTATCGCTTTTCAGTTTTTTACTGTTTATGTAGTTAAAGAATATTTTAGGATTATTTTTACTTTCTCTCGCAATGAGTCTCTCTGTCTCAAACTTAGCTAACTTAATTTGCTTTTTACATATTTTATTTAATTTTCTATAATTATATAATGCCTCATCACTACCTACCCTCTTTAATTCTTTTAAGGCTTTCTGTTTTTCTTTTATTGCTTCCCTTACAGCTCTATTTAGCCATAGGGGTTTCCTCCTATTTCTAGCATGTTTGTTCCCATAGGGTATATTTTCTGCACAAGCCCTATTCAGGATGCTCATAAAAGTCTCCCATTTGCTTTGTGCACTTTTATTACTTAGTACATCATCCCAGTTTATTGCACTAAGATCATCTCTCAACCGTTTAAAATTTGCTTTCCTGAAGTTTAGTGTCCTTGTAGCCCCTCTACTATACATCTTACTAAAGAATACATGAAAACTTATTATTTTGTGATCACTATTCCCCAAGTAACCCCCAACTTGTATATTTGATATGCGGTCTGGCCTATTGGTTAGTACAAGGTCTAGTAGTGCTCCCCCTCTTGTGGGGTCCTGTACCATTTGTGAAAGGTAATTATCTTTCATTGTTATCAAAAATCTATTTCCTTTGCTGGAACTGCAAGTTTCTGTTCCCCAATTTATATCAGGATAGTTAAAGTCCCCCATAATAATTACCTCTCCGAGACTCGCTGCTTTATCAATTTGCTTTATGAGGAGATTCTCTACCTCTTCCATAATATTCGGCGTCTTATAACACACCCCTATCAGTATTTTATTATTCATTCTCCCCCCCCCTTATCTCCACCCATAGGGACTCTACATTCTCAGTACCCTCACATATGTTGTCACGCAGGATGGGTTTTAAGGATGATTTTACATATAGACACACACCTCCCCCTCGCTTATTTGTACGGTCATTCCTGAATAGGCTATAACCCTGTAAATTAACAGCCCAGTCATAGCTCTCATCCAGCCATGTCTCTGATATCCCCACTATATTATAATTTTCTTCCAACAATATTAATTCTAATTCCTCCACCTTATTTGTGAGGCTTCGGGCATTAGTGTACATGCACGTTACGTATGACTCTGTACCTGTATTCCTGCTTACTGTATTAACTGTCCTAACCCTTCCCCCCGTACCACCCCCAATTTCATTACTTGTGCCCTGGTCACTATCTGCACTACATTCCCCTTCTATAAAGTGAATACCCTCGCCCCCCATTCCTAGTTTAAACACTCCTCCAACCTTCTAGCTATTTTCTGCCCCAGCAGAGCTGCACCCTCCCCATTAAGATGCAGCCCATCCCTAGCATAGAATCTGTAGCCAACTGAAAAGTCGGCCCAATTCTCCAGGAACCCAAAACCCTCTTTCCTACACCAATTCCTGAGCCACCTGTTAACCTCCCTGATCTCTCTTTGCCTCTCTGGTGTGGCTCGTGCCACAGGTAGTATTTCCGAAAATACCACCTTTGAGGTCCATGCTTTAAGCTTACAACCTAATTCCCTGAAATCATCTTTAAGGACCTTCCACCTACCTCTAACTTTGTCATTTGTGCCAATGTGTACAATGACCGCTGGGTCCTCCCCAGCCCCTCCCAGTAATCTGTCAGCCCGATCAGCGATGTGCCGAACTCGAGCGCCAGGAAGACAACACACTGTTCGGCGATCCCTGTCTTTGTGACAGATTGCCCTATCTGTCCCCCTAATAATTGAGTCCCCCACTACCAGTACCTGTCTTGCCTGCCCTGCACTCCTATTCCCCCCCTTACTGGAGCAGACACTCCTCTGGCGTTCAGAGGTCATGCCTTGCTGCAGCAATGCTACCCCTGTAATGACATCCCCCTCATCTGCCAAGTTTGCAAACCTATTGCGGTGTGTCAGTTCAGGACTAGCCTTCCTAGCACTTTTCCCTTTACCCCCCTTTCTAACTGTCACCCAGCTACCTACCTCACTGTCCTGCCGCTCCCTACTACGATCCTCTCCCACATCTGACCCAGCAAGCTGCTGCTCAGTGAGCAGCACACTCCTTTCCATATTGCTAATGCATCTCAGAGTTGCCAGCTGCTCATTTAGATCCAGTATCTGGGCTTCCAAATGTGCAACTTGCTCATTTCTTTCACCAATTCTGATTAAAATCACTTGCTTCCCAGTGTGAACGCAGCTGATGTGTGTGAGCACTGACACTGCACCTGCCCAGCCGCCTGCACACAGTGGTAGGATGTGTTCTCCCTGACTCCTCTCTGGTGACGCCACTCTGTATACTTCAGGGTGTATCACAGAGGAGGACATATCATGGTTGCACAGGTGCCCGAGAGGTTAGGGGACCCATTTCTACCTGCAAAGCAGGTGCAATTTTGCATTTTTATGAGCTCTTGGACTCCAAAGGGCCCATATATTGTTCCAGCGCAGGGGCCCTCTTCTGTAAGTGCCCATAAGTGGTGTATCAGTGTAGCAAGCGGTGTCAGCAGAGAGAGGCTAAGGAGGAAAATGCATCACTGCATGCACACGGCTGCCTATAGGCAGTGTCAGTGCGCACACATACTGATTGACCTTCGCCAGTGCTCGTGCTGTCAATCAGAAGCCAGGATAGCCCCCCAACATGCAAAATGTATGGTTGTAATGGTGCCCAGAACTCTTCGCCATTCCATCGGTGCACCAAACCCCCTCATTTGCATATGAATAAAAAGTTATTTTCTCAGGCATTGTACGACTGAAATGTACAGTGCCAGTAGGATTTCTATAGGGGCCGAGTTCCTTTACATCACAGTATTCCTCATTTAAAATACATTTTGGAGGTGACAGACTCCTTTGAAGGGTGGGCAAAGTCACACAACAGTACATCTCCTTGTCCTCGTGTTCTCTATATTAAAAAAATAAATTAGATTTAGGTCTTTTAAAAATGGATAGTCTATGAAAGCCACAAGTTTTTAATGGATCGTTATTTTTTTGGGTGGGGCAGAGATATAGGGGGAATGGGGGATAAGGGGAAGCAAAAACAGACATGGTGAGTTCACTGCGGTTCTATACATACACGGCGATATTTCTAAATAAACACTAGATGGCAGTGATGAGTTATGAGGTGTCCAGATCGCGCCGCTCATTACCGGGTACATAACAGATCACTGCACACAGCACATTACTGATATTGACTTTTAGGATTGCTACTTCCAATAGGTGGCACTAGACATCATCTCCTTCCTCCCTGAAGAGACAATTAGAATATTACTCAGAGGAGCATTGCAGTTTTAAGGCTATGTGCGCACTAGGCCGTTTTACCCGCGGATTTACCAGCGGTTTTGCTGCGGAAATTTCTTGAGAAATGTTTGTGATCTTCCTGCAGACATTTCCCAGCAAAACCTATGGGAAAATTTCTTGAGAAAATGTGGTTTTGCAGGGAGTGATGTCATTATGACAGGAAGAGGAAGCGGAGCAGAGTAAACACAGACGTCACACTCCCTGGACGCCGCACAGAAGCACTTCCGTGTGACGTCCCGCTCCGGCCCCGCGGCTGCACGCCCTGCAGTGTCAGTGTCTGCCCGCAGTGTCAGCAGCTTGTCACCCTGCAGTGCGTGCAGACGCAGGGATGACGGGCGCTGCTGTCAGGAGGTGAGATGAGATCACTACCTGCTGTGATGATCTCCTGCCTCCTGACGTCACCGCTGTCACTGCCGTCTATGCCCGCAGCCCGAGACTGTCACTGGTGGTAACGTCACGGATTCTCGCGATACTGCTGACAACGCGGCTGGCATAGAAGTCAGTGACAGCGCTGATGGCAGGACTGAAGGAGGTCATCACAGCAGGTAATGATCTCATCTAACCTTCTGATGGCAGCGCTCCTCATCCCCTGCAGTGACCTGGGCTGACCTTGATGTTAGCTCAGGTCACTGCATTACTCTCCCAGCCAATGGGGAACATTCTGTTCTTCACTTACTGGGACAGTGACTATGGTATGGATTACGCCGGACCCGGATTTGATTGTTCTTGTCAATAAATTGGTGAAAGAGGGAATGTGGGGAGTGTTTTTTCAAATAAAACTTTTTTTGTTGTCTATTTTTTATTTCTTACTGACTGGGTTGGTGATGTCGGGTATCTGATAGACGCGTGACATCACGAACCCCAGGGCTTGATGCCAGGTGACATTACACATCTGGCATCAACCCCATATATTACCCCGTTTGCCACCGCACCAGGGCAACGGGATGAGTTGGGGCGAAGCGCCAGGATTGGCACGTCTAATGGATGCGCCACTTCTGGGGCGGCTGCGGCCTGCTATTTTTAGGCTGGGGAGTGTCCAATAACAGTGGACCTCCCTAGTCTGAGAATATCAGACCCCAGCTGTCAGCTTTACCTTGGCTGGTGATCCAATATGGGGGGGACCCCACGTTTTTTGTTTTAAATTATTTATTTAATGTAAAATAACAGCGTGGGGTGCCCTCTGTTTTGGATTACCAGCCAAGGTGAAGCTGCCAGCTGTGGTCTGCAGGCTGCAGCCGTCTGCTTTACCCTAGCTGGCTACAAAAGAAGGGGGGGCCTCATGTCATTTTTTTTAAATTATTTATTTTTTGGCTAAATACAAGGCTAGGCACCCTTTAGTGCCACATGAAAGTCACTAAAGGGTGCCAGCTTAGAATATGCAGGGGGGTAGGACATTATATAGGTCTTTCTCATCTATCTATCTATCTCTCTATCTATTCATCTATCCATCTTTCCCTCTATCCATTATCTGTCTATCTATCGATTATCTATCTATTATCTATATTATTTATTGCAGTTCAGCATAAAAAACCGCAGGGACCAACCTGCGGAAAAACCGCGGCAAAATTGCGGGAAAAACGCATATGTTTTTTACCGCAGGTGCGGTAATCTTCAACTCCCAGAAGTTTCTCAAGAAATTTTCTTGAGAAAAATCACTTTTCTAGTGCGGACATAGCCTAAGGGGTACTTCTCACATAGCGAGATCGCTGCTGAGTCACGGTTTTGTGACGCAGCAGTGACCTCATTAGCGATCTCGCTGTGTGTGACACTGAGCAGTAATCTGGCCCCTGCTGTGAGATCACGGCTCGTTACACATAGTGCTGGTTCATTTTTTTGGACGTTGCTCTCCCGCTGTGAAGCACACATCGCTGTGTGTGACAGCGAGAGAGCAATGATCTGAATGTGCAGAGAGCAGGGAGCTGGCGTCTGGCAGCTGCGGTAAGCTGTAACCAAGGTAAACATCAGGTAACCAAGGGAAGCCCTTTCTTGATTACCCGATATTTACCTTCGTTACCAGCGTCCGCCGCTCTCAGGCTGCCAGTGCCGATTCCCTGCACACGTAGCTGTAGTACACATCGGGTAAATAAGCACAGCGGTTTGCTTATTAACCCAATGTGTACTCTGGCTAGGAGTGCAGGGAGCCAGCGCTAAGCGGTGTGCGCTGGTAACAAAGGTAAATATCGGGCAACCAAGCGCTTGGTTACCCAATATTTACGTTAGTTACCAAGTGTAGCGTCACTTCCACACGTCACTGCTGGCTGGGGGCTGGTCACTGGTCGCTGGTGAGATCTGCCTGTTTGACAGCTCACCAGCGACCATGTAGCGACGCACCAGCGATCCTGACCAGGTCATATCGCTGGTGGGATCGCTGGAACGTCGCTAAAGTGTGACGGTACCCTAAGTCTCCTCACTGGCAGCCAGATTGGTGTGTCAGTCTCCTCAAGGAGAAACATTTTCCCTTAGACCCCAGTATAGCTTCTCATACAGCCAGATCAGATCTCATACTTTGCACCGACGAGGGGCATTCACCCTGAAACACTGTGTCTGCAAATTGAGGTTCTGGTCTGGCATAAATTCTAAAGTCTTCTGAAAAGTCTCTTTAAAGGGTCACTTTTGACACATCATGTGATCGCTTTGCCTTCCAGCAAACTGATCAGATGATATTGGATCCGGATTGGACGGCGCGGGACCCTTGACCCAGGATTACTGCGGAGGGGGGTTCTTTATTTCAATAAAGATGGAGTCACTAATTGTGTTGTGTTTTATTTCTAATAAAAATATTTTTCTGTGTTGTGTTTTTTTTATCTTTACTAGAAATTCATGGTGGCCATGTCTAATATTCGCGTGACACCATGAATTTCGGGCTTAGGGCCAGCTGATAATATACAGCTAGCCCTAACCCCATTATTACCCAGTGAGCCGCCCGGCATCAGGACAGCTGGAAGAGTTGGATACAGCGCCAGAAGATGGCGCTTCTATGAAAGCACCATTTTCTGGGGTGGCTGCGAATTGCAATTCGCAGCGGGGGTGCCCAGAAAGCATGGGCACCCTGCACTGTGGATTCCAATCCCCAGCTGCCTAGTTGTACCCGGCTGGACACAAAAATTAGGCGAAGCTCACATCATTTTTTTTTTTAATTATTTCATGAAATTCATGAAATAATTAAAAAAAAAGGGCTTCTCTATATTTTTGGTTCCCAGCCGGGTACAAATAGGCAGCTGGGGGTTGGGGGCAGCCCGTACCTGCCTGCTGTAGCCGGCTAGCATACAAAAATATGGCGAAGCCCACGTCATTTTTTTTGTTTGGGGGGGCAAAGAAATCCCGCATACAGTCCTGGAAGGAGGATGCTGAGCCTTGTAGTTCGACAGCTGCTGTCTGCTCTCCTGCATACACTATTGGATGGAGGATGCTGAGCCTTGTAGTTCTGCAGCTGCTGTCTGCTCTCCTGCATATGTGACGCCCAGGGCAAGCCAGGGGTCACAGGTCATAACACCACCACACCCTACACCCCAGTTAGGAACACCAAGGCTAACCTAAAATCCTTGTTGCCTTCCTCCAGGGGCTGATGTCCACACCAGGGGGTGGGCCAGGCGGTTGGCTCCGCCCACCGAGGAGTTCACAGCCCTGGAGGCGGGAGAACCAGGCAGTTCAATTTAGGAGGAAGTAGAAGGAAGTGGTAAAGGAGGACAGTGAGAGTAGTGACAGAAAAAGTGACAGTTTTGAAAAGCCTGAAGCTGGTCCGGGTGTGTGCCCCGGACTGAGAGACAGCAAGGTCAGCAGACGGCGGTGACTGTCTGCAGGGGTGGCTGTTTGGAGGTTGCCGAAAGGACCGCGGACGGGTGGTGGCCCGGCGGTACCGGAGCGGTATACGAAGAACAGTCAGCACCAGTGGCAGGGGCCTTTCGGATCCCGGCAAGGCTAGGAGTCGCCGTGAATTTGCCAAATCCGTTAGTGAAGGGGACCTCTGGGTCTCCCAACAAGCAAGTCCCGATTGAAGGCAACAGTCCAACCGTTACAGAGAGACACCGCCACCGCCAGGGCACCAGTTTCTCAGGGCCAGTGCCTGCGGGCAAAGTAGGGCTCCTCCGGCCCATATCCAAGCCGGGGAGCGGGTTACCGGTGGGAACCCATCGAAACCATCATCATCTTAGGTGCAGGAAAAGGGACCGTCACCGTCAACTACTGGGGAAAAGCAAGTGCAGCCGTCCGTGGGAACCGTCTTTCCAGCCGTGTGTTTTACCGAGAACTGTGTCATCGTCTCAGGCTGAGTGAGTACCATAGTGCCGCAAGGCACAGCGCTGCCCCCGCGTCCCTGCACCCCATCAAGCCCTGCATCACCCACCTCATCACTGGGCCCCGGGACAACTACCCCCCTACCCACGGAGGGGAGGACTAACATCTAGCTGCTCCATACCATCACTCCGGGATCCCCATACAGAGCAGCGGTGGTGTCAACAAATCACCACAACCGTGGGTGGCGTCACGGACAATAAACTATCCCAAAACACCAATCCCCTTTTCACTCACGGGCGAGGAGCGCCGCTCGAGTCCCCGGGATCCGGCCCATCGCTCGAGCCAACGAGCAGTAGCCGCAGCGGCAACCGGACCCGAGCAGTGGGAGAGCGCGGCGTCCCCTCCTCCGCCCGCGACACATACACTAGTGGATGGAGGATGCTGAGCCTTGTACGTCTGCTCCCCCTGACTCTCCCTCCAGCATACAGTCCTGGATGGAGCATGCTGAGCCTTGTAGTTCTGCAGCTGCTGTCTTCTTTCCTGCATACACTATTGGATGGAGTATGCTGAGCCTTGTAGTTCTGCAGCTGTCTGCTCTCCTGCATACACTAGTGGAGAATGAAGAACATATTGAAGAAGGAAATGACATCAGACCTTTTTTTTTTGTTCACTGATAAAAAACGCATAAAGACGCAGTGAGCAAAAACGCAGCAAAAAAACGCACCAAATCGCGGCAAAACGCGCGCGTTTTTTTTTACGCGGGTGCGTTTTTGTGCGGTTTTTGCCGCAAAAAACGCACAAAAACGCAGCGTCAAAAAACGCAGTGTGTGAACCTAGCCTAACAGCCATAATTACCAGCAATGCAGCAATGGGGGCCATGAGCTGGGAGGGCACAGTGTCATACTCCCCTGCACCTTTTCCTGACATCCCCTCACTTCTTCCAACTTCCCGTATATATGTACAGCAAAACTTGAAAGGATTTGTACCCACTTCATACCCAGCTGTTAGCAGCTCTGATTGCAGCAGTTTAACCCTTTAGATCCCATAGTAGTCTACAACTAGAGTATCTATGAGCTTAGATGAGGGGGTTTGGTCACCTCATTGGGCCCCCTCAACAAAATCAAGAAAACCTGATGGATTGCTTATGGCAGGCGGATGTCTATGGGAGGCACCAAATCAAACCAACCTTTGCATTGGCTCCTCAGACTTACTATGTACCCCCTGTTTTCAGGGTCGCCATCAGGGCATTACTAGTGGAACTCCTGTAGCGGGCCCGGTGAGCAGCAGGCAGGAGGGGGGCCCGGGCACGCTGACAGGCCCCTCCCCTTTCCTTCCTCTGCCCCCCCGTGCCCCAGCGCAGGGGGCGTTCACCGTACACTTCGCAGGGCGGGCTGGTCGTGCAGTGAGCAGGAGGCGGGGCCTGGACACGCTGACAGCCCGGGCCCCTCCCCTTTCATTTCTCTGCACACTAGTGATGGGCAGTCCGGCTCTTTTTGGTGATCCGGTTCTTATGGCTCCGTTCACCAAAAAGAGCCGGATCTTTCAGATCGTTCTCGGCTCCTTATTAAATATGTGTTCACCCCAGGTGAACACATATTTAAGATTATAGTAACGCCGCTAAAGCCCCACCCACCCGCGATTAAGCCCCGCCCATTTACAAACCGGCCAAATAGATTGCTGAGTGGGCGGAGTTGAGTCGCGGGTGGGCGGGGTTTTGACGGCGAAAAGAGCCGATTAGGGTACTTTCACACTTGCGTTGTTTTCCTTCCGTTACAATCCGCCCTTTTGGAAAACAGCGGAATCTGTTTCCCATAGACTTGTATGGTTGACGGATTGTACCAAAAGGACCTGCGTTGCTTCTGCTGGGCGACCCTCCGTTGCTTCCGCCCAGCGGGAGGAACGCAGCATGTAACGTTGTTTTGAGCAGCGGAATCCTCTGGATTTCACTGCGCATGCTCTTTTTTTTTTTCTTTTTTAAATCAAACTTTATTTTGGCTCGCGGTGGCCGAACGTTCAGCTGAGCGCCCGGCCGTCGGCAAGCGACAGCGCTCAGCTGAGCGACCGGCCGCCGGCATGCCCGGCCACCGGCAAGTGATAGCGCTCAGCTGAGCGCCCGCCCGCTGGCATGCCCGGCCGCCAGCATGCCCGGCCGCCAGCAAGTGACAGCGTTCAGTCGGCTGCAGGGAGCGATCAGCTGATCACCCGGCGGCCGGCTGCAGGGAAAGATCAGCTGATCACCCGGCGGCTGGGAGCGATCAGCTGATCACCCAGCGGCCGGCTACTGGGAGCGATCAGGTGATCATTCACAATAGTAAGGCTATGTGCGCACTTACCGGATTTTGCCGCAGATTTTCTGCGGTTTTGCTGCATGTTTCGCTGCAGAAAATGTTCATAACATCTCTGCAGTGAATCACCAGCAAAACCTATGGGAAAAAAAAATCCTGTGCGCACTGGGCGGACTTTGACAGCTGCATGTTTTGCTGTGGGATTCCCGCAGCAAAAACAATTGCATGTCACTTCTTTTCCGCACGTCGCTGCGGGATTTCACTCCATTGACTCCAATGTAATCGTGAAATCCCGCAGGGAATAACGCAGGCAGCAAATTCTGTGCGGTTCACTGCGTTGTTCCCTGCGGTATTTCGCGGTTTACCTCCGGTAATGTACATCGCTGCCTGCGGTTTTGCAGGGAAGTGATGTCATTACAGGAAGAGGAAGCAGAGCAGAGAGTAAACACACACACATCACACACACACACAGACATCACAGACATAGAACACATAGACACAGACACATAGAACACACGTAGAAAGCAAACGGAAATATAGAAAAAAAAACACGTGGGCTCCGCTGTATATTTACCGTCCAGCCGAGGTAAACACACAGCGGCGGCCCGGTATTCTCAGGCTGGGGAGGGAGAGGGGCAGGGTTAATGTCCCCCGCCTCACTCCCCCTCCCGTAGCCGAGAATATCAGCCGCAGCTGCCCCGGGACTGTCGCATGCATTATGCGGCAGTA